>NC_061061.1:405335-457835 GCF_021917145.1 Hypomesus transpacificus | reverse complement strand
ATTGAGTTTTCATCACTTCCTGAATGAGCTGAACTGAATTATAACCCAGGTCTGTCCTGCTCTGAACCATCTGCTGTGTGCTTGTTTCCAGTTCTCCAACTTAAAACGGCTTCTGCACCTGTTCTTAACTGCTCAGGTATTATCGCCTGAATGCTGCCTTTATCCTCGTGGGTCCTGCTGTTAATCTCAGACCTGCAGTAGAGTTTAGACCTGCTGTAAATCTTAGACCTGCAGTTGAGTTTAGACCTGCTGTAAATATTAGACCTGCTGTAGAGTTTAAACCTGCTGTGAATCTTAGATCTACAGTACGGCTTTCATATTAACCTTGCCTGTCTCCGCCACACACACACTCATGCATACACACAAACACACACACACACACACGCGTACTTAGGGCTTTAGACCTGCAGTTGGCTAGCAGCTAGGTGTGCTTTCATATTAACCTTGCCTGTCTCCGCCACACACACTCATGCATTCACACACACGTTGCCTGCCTAACCACTGCCCTGGGGAGATGCAGTTTGTGAGTGAATAACATGTTTGCGTTTCTGCAGAGCTACTGTTGTGTTGTGTTTGTGTTTGGTTCATTACAATGTCAGGTATCAAGCCTCTTCTCTAGATTTTTTGTAAAAAAAATAGGAGCATTAGTGAGTGTAGAATTAATCTACAGCATATTGTACAGTGTGCCAGTTTCTGGATATTTATGTATATTATTGGGCATTGTTATTGATAAGACTGCAGCTGATGATCAGTTTTTCCTCCTCTATCTCATTGTAACGGTGGAGGGGTGAACGAGAGAATATTGAGAAAGGGGCTTTTAGACAGTCATTTTACAACAACACCGTTGTATCGCCATCGGCTGGTGAGATTAGTGTTTGCGTCTACAGGGAGCAGGTAACGTGAGCTTGTAGCTTTCAGCCTGTGCAGCTGCTGAGGAGTGCTGCTAGTAGGACAGCTATGGACAGTCCTTAGATTGACATGACAATGTATGCACTGTAGATATCCAATATTCAATGTTGTTTAGTAAGTGTTGTTTAGTCTGGGTTAGAGTAAACAGGGTTATGTTCACCTGTGGTTTGGTATAGCTCAGTGGTGTAACACATATCCACCTCAAGTGGTAGATCATTTGACTGCAGATCTAGATCCCATGTTCAATTCCCCCTTTGTCCTTTGGATAAAAAGCATCAAATGTGCATTGAGCATTACATCTGTGTCAAGGACCCCCCCCCTGCTTCTCGGCTGGGTCTCTGCTGCCCTGAGCTGTTCTCTCTCTCTGCTGCCCTGATCTGTTCTCTCTCTCTCTCTCTGCTGCCCTGAGCTGTTCTCTCTCACTGCTGCCCTGAGCTGTTCTCTCTCTCTCTGCTGCCCTGAGCTGTTCTCTCTCTCTCTCTGCTGCCCTGAGCTGTTCTCTCTCTCTCTCTCTGCTGCCCTGAGCTGTTCTCTCTCTCCCTCTGCTGCACTGAGCTGTTCTCTCTCTCTCTCTGTTGCCCTGAGCTGTTCTCTCTCTTTGCTGCCCTGAGCTGTTCTCTCTCTCTCTGCTGCCCTGAGCTGTTCTCTCTCTCTCTGCTGCCCTGAGCTGTTCTCTCTCTTTGCTGCCCTGAGCTGTTCTCTCTCTCTCTGCTGCCCTGAGCTGTTCTCTCTCTTTGCTGCCCTGAGCTGTTCTCTCTCTCTCTGCTGCCCTGAGCTGTTCTCTCTCTCTCTGCTGCCCTGAGCTGTTCTCTCTCTCTCTGCTGCCCTGAGCTGTTCTCTCTCTCTCTCTGCTGCCCTGAGCTGTTCTCTCTCTCTCTACTGCCCTGAGCTGTTCTCTCTCTCTGCTGCCCTGAGCTGTTCTCTCTCTCTCTCTGCTGCCCTGCGCTGTTCTCTCTCTCTCTCTCTCTGCTGCCCTGAGCTGTTCTCTCTCTCTCTCTCTGCTGCCCTGAGCTGTTCTCTCTCTCCCTCTGCTGCACTGAGCTGTTCTCTCTCTCTCTCTGTTGCCCTGAGCTGTTCTCTCTCTGCTGCCCTGAGCTGTTCTCTCTCTGCTGCCCTGAGCTGTTCTCTCTCTGCTGCCCTGAGCTGTTCTCTCTCTGCTGCCCTGAGCTGTTCTCTCTCTCTCTCTGTTGCCCTGAGCTGTTCTCTCTCTGCTGCCCTGAGCTGTTGTCTCTGACCTGAGCTGTTCTCTCTCCCATCAGAGTCTCTCTCCTCTAGCTCTCTGGGGTCCGGTTCCACGGAGAAGAAAGGCCTTCTGGGATTGTTCACGTTCAGCCGCAGGAAATCCAAGGTAGGAGGAGCGATCCCTCTGAATGGTGACCTCTGGTGATCTCCACCTGGATCCTTCCTTTAGACCGCCTGAGGTTGTGGTGATTGAGCTCGGCTCTGCATGTTAGCTGTTGGTTCTGTTTCAGACTGAATCCCAGCCGACTGTGGATATGGATGACCATGATGACAGTTTAACCCAAAATACTGACAAAAACTCTAATGTAAGTACTAACCCAACTAACAGTTAAAATTCTAATGTAACTACTAACCCATCTCTAATACCATAACAGATTCAACCTTGAATGTGACTGAATTAATTGCTAGTAGGTCTGAAACGGTGTGTTCTGCATGTTTCAACACGTTCAGTGCTGCTAACTGCAGTATCTAGCAGTTCCCGTCCTGCTAGTGAAAGGCAGTTCTCCTGGTGGCCACTAGGGGGCCCTACAGCGTTGCTCCGTGTACTGTGTTCACTACAAGGCTTCTCACCTGACAGGAAGACGGACGAGGGCAGGGTCAGGCCATGAGGGGAGAGTCGGAAATCATTTCCAGTTTGAAGGCTCTGTGTGTGTTTGTGCATGTGTGTGTATGAAGTGTGTGTGCGTGTGTGTCTGACCCCTGTGCCGTGTTCCAGGGCCTGTCTGGGACCTGCGGAGGTGGGTGTGTGGAGGCACGCCCCAGCACACTGGGTCAGTCCCAGTCTGTGATGAACATCTCCAGGATGTCCCCCAAGGTGGAGCCCAAGAAGAGGAGGGCCCCGGCCCCGCCCGGCCCCACGCCCACCCCACACCTGCAGCACCACAGCCTGGACACCTACCAGGTAAGCCAGCCTCTCCCAGCCGCAACCCCTTCTAACCGGCGCCAGAGCCCCTTTCTGTTCTAGAACTCAGGATGAGACCACTTCTATTCCAGAACTGTATGTGTGTGTGTGTGTGTGTGTGTGACACTGTGTTTGTGTGTGTTAATCCTGTTTAATGCTACGTTACTCGCCAGTCAGGGCTGTTGTTGTCAGCGGGGCAGGGGGTGTGGTGGGGGTGGAGGAGGAATGTGTTCTAAGACTGAGGCTGGTGTCAGAGGGTTAGAGGGGCTGTGAGGAGCTATGAGGATGATGGTGGTCTGACCCTGATGGCCGACTCCACCTTCAGAGCCCTGGTGCTACCAAGCCTGGAGACGGGGGGGGGGGGGGGGGGGGGGGGGGGGGGGGGTCACTGCACTAGCACACAGGGGGGAAACTGGCTGTGTACATTAGTGTGTGTGTGTGTGTGATTGGATGTGTGTGTCTGGTCTATGAGTGCGTGTATGGTATATGTGTTTGTAGTATATGGTTGTGCGTTTGTGGTATGAGAGAGTGTGTGTGTGGTATGCGTGTGTTGGGGGGTGAAGAATGTGTTATGACGCCAGCCATGAGTGACAGCAGTTTGAGGTCAGTGAGTTCGTCAACAGCTCCACAGTTGGGTTGTGGGGCGACTGCGGGGCCACAAGAGCAGTACTGACCCACTTACATTGTCCTCTACATACCACTCGACCCTTGGAGTTCAATGTTATGTTCACCGTAGGCCCATATTCTCTCCCTCTCTCTCTGTGTCTCTCACGTACACACACACGCACACACACACACATATGGTTCGTCTCCGCAGGAGGGGAGGCCTCACTGAACTGCTCCCCCCAGGTTTCTTACATGTTTTCTCCTTGAGTTTTCCTGAGAGTTGTCCCTTGTCTTCCAGGAGGGTTCAGGTTGGTAAGGTGCAGTTCTATGAGCCTATGTGAAGCCCTCTGTAACACTCCGTGCTATACAAATATGATTAGATTCTTCTTTTCTGAGTAACCACCTTTCTGAAGTTCAGATACTTGGCAGCGTGGAAGGCTAGGTGGGCTAGAATACCTCACAAGGCCTAAACATGTAGAATAATGTATTCAGTTTTGCAGACACTTTCATTCAAAGCCATGGGAAGGTTTGAAAAGACACTCCAGCAATAAGCTGTACCTATCCACTACATTACTGCATTTAAGGAGCCGTTTGCAAGATGTTGTTTAACTTTGTAAAAAATCAGGGTAAACGCAAGAATGCTTGTGTGGACATGCACAACATATAACCCTCCTCTCTCTCTCTCTCTGTCTCTCTGTCTCTCTGTCTCTCTGTCTCTCTGTCTCTCTGTCTCTCTGTCTCTCTCTCCTCCCCCCAGGTGATTCCAGGCTCTCAGTACTCAGAGAGCCTTCAGATGAAGAGGAAGGCTCCTGCTCCCCCTCCCACCCCCTCCTCTGTGACCCCCGCCCCAGACACTCCCTCCTCTGCCCCTTCCACCCCCACCCTCACCTCCACCCCTGCCCCCAGCTCTCCAGCCTCCAGCACCCCGGCCACCAGCCTCCTTGCCCAGGACTCGGGCTCAGAGCTCAGCCACAGCCCCAGCGACGACTCGGACGCCGTTGGTTCTCTCTGCAGCAGCAGCAGTAGCAGCCTGGTGGCTGACCACGCCCCAGGCCATGCCCCCGGCCACGCCCCCGGCCACGCCCCCGGCCACGCCCGCAGCAGTCAGGCTGGCCCGCGGAAACACAGCCCCACCCCCAGCTCTGGGTCAGAGGAGGCGGAGTCAACGATCAGCCTGAAGGTGGAGGAGACGGAGAACAACAGACACAGCACCCTAGGTGAGAACAGACACAGCGCCCTAATACAGAACAGACACAGCACCCTAGGTGAGAACAGACACAGCACCCTAATACAGAACAGACACAGCACCCTAGGTGAGAACAGACACAGCGCCCTAATACAGAACAGACACAGCCCCTTAAGTGAGAACAGACACAGCACCTTAATACAAAACAGACACAGCACGCTAGGTGAGAACAGACACAGCACCCTAATTCAGAACAGACACAGCACCTTAGGTGAGAACAGACACAGCGCCCTAATACAGAACAGACACAGCCCCTTAAGTGAGAACAGACACAGCACCTTAATACAGAACAGACACAGCACCCTAGGTGAGAACAGACACAGCACCCTAATTCAGAACAGACACAGCACCCTAATACAGAACAGACACAGCACCCTAATACAGAACAGACACAGCACCCTAATACAGAACAGACACAGCACCCTAGGTGAGAACAGACACAGCACCCTAATACAGAACAGACACAGCACCCTAATACAGAACAGACACAGCACCCTAGGTGAGAACAGACACAGCACCCTAGGTGAGAACAGACACAGCACCCTAATACAGAACAGAGAGCATCCTTGGGGAAAGAGCACCAGATTTCTTGTTCTTAGTTGTGATGATCAACTCATTTGACCCTTCCCAGTTCCCGTTTAGCCGCCACAATGAAAGACATGATTTGACTTGGTTCCACTCCTCAGTCTCAGATCCTGCCCGCTACATCCTCTCAGTTGTGTTTTGTAGGTGCAGAACGTCCAGTGCCGCTCAAACCTCGTCGCACCTCGGCCCAGCTTGCCTCCCCCACTCCCCCGCTCTCTCCCCCCTCTCTCTCAGAGCCCCGGGCCGCGCTGGAGCAGGAGCACCAGCACCAGTGTAGGTCCAGACTGCTGTCGTCCAATCTCTCTCTCTCTCTCTCTCTCTCTCTCTCTCTTTCTCTCTCTCTCTCTCTCTCTCTCTCTCTCTCTGTCCGTTGACTCACTTCCTGTACTCTTCCTCCTTCCTCCCCAGCGTACTGAAGTGTGTGTCTGTCCCTTCCTAGTGTACTGTTGTGGACCTGTTCGTTTGCGCTCCAGTCGGCTGTGATCACCACTCGTTCTCTGTCCTCCTCCAAACTCCTGCTGCTGTGCTCCTCCGCCACCCTCCTCTCTTCCCTCGATTCTGCACCTTCGTCTCCCTGGACCTCCTCCCCCCGTCCCCTTCAGAACTGAGCTTCCTCTCACTACACTTCCTACTTCCTCCTGAAGGATGTCTGTTTCCTGTCTTCAATGCACTGTTAGAAGGGACTCTACATACCCCAATCTCTTCTGTGTGCCTAGTTGATGTAGCTTAGCAGATTTAGCATAGCACCTGGTTGATTTTGCTATGCAGATTTAGCTCAGCAGCTAATTGGTTTATCCAAGCCAATTTAGCCTAGCAGCTGGTTGATTTAGCCTAGCAAGTTTAGCCAAACAATTGTAGCTTAGCATATCAACATTGTGTGTGAGGAGACGGGGTAGCTACTGTAAGAGGTGCTGGCTGCATGTATCCAGTGTGTATTGAGTAAAGAATGATGCTGATGGCGTGTTGAAAACAGATGATGAGCGAAGTCATCTGATCCACAGATCAATGATTCCCTAGCGTAGGTTTGGTGATGGGGGGGAAAACACCATACACATGAGCATGCTGTCGTTAAACTAGAAACACTGTAGACATGAGCATGCTGTCGTTAAACTAGAAACACTGTAGACATGAGCATGCTGTCGTTAAACTAGAAACACTGTAGACATGAGCATGCTGTCGTTAAACTAGAAACATATTTTGTTAGCTTTGTGAGTTTTTTACAGGGTTTTTTGAGTTTCTTGAATAAATATGTAGAGCTGACCTGTGTGAAGATTTAGGAAGGCTTTCTCGTTCTGTATCTGCATCATCAGAGGTCTCCTGTGTGTTTCCTCCTGTTGGGAATCCCCCCACTGCAGGGTCAGTCATCATCAGAGGTCTCCTGTGTGTTTCCTCCTGTTGGGAATCCCCCCACTGCAAGGACAGTCATCATCAGAGGTCTCCTGTGTGTTTCCTCCTGTTGGGAATCCCCCCACTGCAGGGACAGTCATCATCAGCTAACCCTCTGCAGGTTAACTCATGCAAATAGTATTTGAAAATGTTTGTAAAATGGATATTGTTCAGTGGTTAGAGCATTTGACTGCAGATCAGGAGGCCTCAGGTTAGAATACCGCTTTGGATGAAAGTGTCTGCTAATTGATGACTGCATCATTATTATTATTATGTTTCAAATGATATTGGAGGCCGGTCTTGGGACACAACATGGTTTGTTGCTCTAATAATGTAGTTCTGTAATTGTGTTCTCAATGGCGATGAGTCGTGTTTACATGTTCCCTGTGTTGGGTCGTTGGTCTGTCTGTAGACACATCTGCTTATAAAACCACTGTTAGGTCACTATTTGGTATGGATCTATATTTCACAAAAAGGAAATCTATTTATACTGTATCAAATGCAGAATCACCACTTAAAGAGTTGCAAGATCATTTTGAAGTGGAAACAGTCTTCCTTTTTAAATTAAAGATATGGAAGACTTTTCTTACGAGACTTGGGCCATAATTTCGGTTGTTCCTTGTTTCTGTGTGTGCGTGTGTGTGTGTGTGTGTGTGTGTGTGTGCACAAATCTACCGTGCATGTGTCTCCTTCCCTTTCCCAGACTGGGTTTGGGAGTGTTGGTTAGCAGAAGGTGACCAGAAGGTCAGACTGTTTGTGATTAGGGTTTGGAAGGATGAGCATGCAACTTGAGCTTGTGTGTTTTAACTATAGGAGTGTGTGTGTGTCTGCCTGTGTGTGTTTGCCTGACTAACATGACTCGCCTCATTGCTGGGAAGGATGAGTGGGTTGTTAGGAAGGTTGTGAGTTACTGTAGTGAGCCCGAACCTGACAGGCCTAACACACTGCCTGCCTGTATGTGCAGTTGTGTGCGTGTGCTGTGTGTGTGTGTTTTGAACCGTATCCAACCTCCTCTCCTCTGTTTGCATGTCCTTCACCTCCTCTGCTCTCTGCTTCTAACAAGCCAATGCCCAGCTCTCTACTAACCGATACCCAGAAGGCCTGTGCATGACCAAGTAACACCCCAAACTGCTGATGTGGATGATGATGTGGATGATGATGTGGATGATGATGTGGATGATGATGTGGATGATGATGTGGATGATGATGTGGATGCTAATACGCACAGTAACAGAAGATGCAGCTGCATGTTACATGTGGTGGTGATCTGGACCCCTTGATCTTCCTCTGTACTTTCCACAAGCTTTACTTTGTGTGTCTGCTTTGATTCAAAACGTCTTGTCAAGCGAATTGTAAGGGCTTCCATCTAAACGGCGTCTCTGTCCCGGTGCCTGTTCAGCCTGGCTGTACTCGCGGCGGCGCTCCGTGGACGGTCACCCCCCGGACACGGACGAGGAGGAGGAGGCGGCCTCGCTGGCCAGCAGCGACAGCCTCCAGGACCAGGGCTACGCCGCGTCCGAGGGCATGGGGGAGGAGCCGGGGGCGGCCGGCTCGCCCGCCGACGGTGGCCTCTCGCGGGGGCCGGGCGGGGGTCAGGTCCAGGACCCGCCCGGCGACGGCTCCAGCGACAGCGACGAGGGGTGTGCCACCTGGGGCTCCAGGCACAGGTGAGAGGTCGTCGCCGCGGTAACGGGGCATTTGTATTCATTTAGCTGGTGTGTTTTCCTCCTCAAAGCGACAGGCTGATGGAGAGAAAAGCAGAACAACCACTGATGAGAAGGGTTAGGTTTACTAGTATTTGACTGCAGAGTCAAGGACCGTGTTTCTGTGTTTACCACGTCCCAGTGTGTGCACCTGTAGCAGAGGTGTTTAGGAAAGGTCACATTCACTCACTGCTCCGTCGTCCAGGACAATGACCCTAAAGGAGTAACACTACACACTAACACAGGAACCCTTCATGACCAACCACAACGTTATGAAGAGAAAAGTGTAGAAAGGTGTTTTTGGAGTTCCCATCCAGGTTTAGCTGTGGTGAGAGGTCTGGAGAGATGGGAGTCACCTTCTTCTAAACCCACCACAGTGAATGATCTCCTCTCTCCCTTCCTGTCTACGTCGCCTTCCTGAGTCGCTGACTCATGTCTCCATCTTCCTCACGACTCAGCACCGGCTGGCTTTTAATGGCTCGTTTTATTGAGCCAAACACTGAATGATAACTGACTGCAGCACCACATGTGCAGCAACTGAGACGCAGCCAGGAGGCTTGGAGCCTGCCTTAGCACGGAGGGAGGGGGAGAGGGGGGAGGGAGAGGGGAAAGGGGAGAGGGGAGAGGGAGGAAAGGAGAAAAAGATGGAAAGAGACGAGAAGACCTGTGTAGAGAGAGGGAAGACAGAGAGATAAGGAGTAAGATAAATGGTGAGAGAGAGAGCGAAAGAGAGCGAGAGAGAGAGAGACATTAACCCTAGAGCAAATAAGCACTGGATTTACATACAGTACATGAATAACTCAGACTCATTTGAGACCTTGACTTTAGAGGACTGTAAGCAATCAACTTTGAAGTAAATATTTCAAAGAGACTGAAATCACACGGTTTGTTCACCATTAGTTATTTGTTGTTCATACAAAATGTATCATTAGTAAAGCATGAGTAAAGCTAAACCCTAACCAAAACTTAAACCCTAGCCCTAAACCCGAACCCTAACCCTAACTGTGTGAACAAATGCTTTACTAATGATACATTTTGTATAAACAATAAATAACTAATGTTGAACAAACCGTTAACTAATAGGTAACAAATTGGTTAATAAATTATGAATTTGGTGAGCTCATCTAAAGTGTTACCCAAATGGCTATTTACGTAACGTGCAAAGCACAACTCTTCAAACCCCAACCGTTTTCTTCTCACCCAACAGACCCAGCCAGGATGGCATCCACAGGATGAAAGCGGGCAGATCTGAGGGCAGCTATGACGAGGACCCAGAGCTCACGCTGGCCAGGCTGGATGCTGAGTTTGCAGGTGAGCTCCTCTCGCTGTGGGGGAGGAGTCAGCAAGAGGGGGGCAAGTTCGTTTTTATAATGTGGGTGGGACAGCTTTTGTTTAATAACCCAGGATGCTGCCGTTTAATATAATTATCTTAATAACAAGTGTGTGTGGGGAGGGGGACAGAACAGGACCGATTTTTTGTTTTATAAAATGGATGGGACATGTCCAATGTATAATATAACAGACGTCCCTGGTCCACCATGATAGCTGTCCTCTCACGTTGCTGGTCTAGTATCGATGCACTCACATCTCTCCTTGTCTCGCAATCCATGCATCCTGTAGTGCAAGAGGCGACTTGCTCATCTCCTGAGAGTAACGAGATTCCGGTGTCGGCGGTGGATCTGGACGTCCCCGTGACGGCCATAGACGAGGTCCTGGAGGAGTACGAACAGAGCGAGGCGGAGCAGCGGCGGGCACAACCCCAGACGGCGCCCGCGGGTCACCACTCCACGCAGCAGCCTGGCGACGTGGGCCGGAACAGGAACAACAACGCTGGCTCGTCCTGCGGCCACAACCAGGCCAGCGGTGCTCAGACGGGACCCCTCCACGTGCCCAGGAGCGAGCCTCGTACGCAGGCTCACAGCGCAGAGAAGGAGAAGCCAGCTCCGGGGACGACAACTAAACCACAGCTCCAGAGGCAGAAGGCGACCGCGGACGCTGACCCTAATCCCGGGAGCTCCCGCAAGCTCCATGGGCTAGAGAACGGCCCGAGCTCTCTTCCCTCCAGCCACTCCCAAACTGCAGAGAAAGCGGAGGGAGGTCTTGCCTACAGAAGCCATTCCTCCTCCAGTAAAATAACCCACAGCCCCGTGTCTCGATTCGGTATGAGGACTTTCACCGTTGTCCCTCCCAAGCCAACGGTGGCCCCGACACCGGCCCCCACCGCCCCCACGACCGGAGCCATCAAGATCGACGAGCTGGGCAACATGGTACGAGTGGACCTGCCCAGGAACAAGTTCGGAGGTTCCTCCGAGTCAGGCATCAATGTGGAGTCTCCTCTCCTGGGCCGAGCCAAGGCCTTCTGGAGCTCAACCGAGAAACAGGACGCTGCTGCCCTCGTTCCCGGCAGAGGGTCCAGCATGAGGGCGAGGGAGAAGACCGAAGGAGATCAGAAAACATCTCTTGTCACCGCCGCCTCGGGCGCTGCAGGGGGAGTCAGGCTGGAGGAACGTACTGACGAGGTTGGAGAGGTTGCGAAGGAGGGCTGTGCTGAATCAGATGGAAACCTTCCGGAAACCTCACAGCAGCCCGTCAACCTGCCTGTCAAGCCTGTGTTCGTCCCGGACAAGAGAGACCTGTCTTTCCTGAAACCCTCCAGGAGAACGTCCAGCCAATATGTGGCTTCGGCCATCACTAAACACACAGCCAAACCCCCTGCTCATGTTGTCAACATCACCAACATCCCAGAATCGTCTGTCCCTGGGAAAAAAGGTGCCTTCGGCTCTCAGGAAGAAGGCCGGCCCGTTCAGGGGACTCCATATCTGCCTTCTCAAAAACCTGTGAGCTCTTCAGGCGAGGGCCGAGGAACGACCGAGTTGAACTCTCACTCTGGAGGTCCTAAAAGGTCAACTAGCTACTCTGTCAGCAGCACAGAGAGGCAGGAGTCCGGGGCACTGAGGCCGGATAGGGGAGGCTTAACTACCGCCTCAGCCTCAGCCAGAGGGACCTCTAACACCGCCAACCCTAAACCCGCCCCGCCTGCGGCACACACCTCTGCACCGAAACAAACCTCCCTGAACTCCCACAGTAAAGAGCCTCCGGTCCATGACCAGGCCCCGGCCCGGAAGCGGGACGTCCCGAGCATCCAGACCACCACTCTCCGGCCCCCCGTGGCCCCCCACCCAGAGGCTCCACCCCCAGGGGAGATGCAGATCTCCGGGGGAGCGCCCCTCCCAGATCCCCAGCAGCTGAACAACGTGTTCGGCCCCGTGAAGAAGTTCAAGCCGGTGATCCTGAAGTCGGTGGAGAAGGAGACGACACTGCACTCGTCTCTGATGGAGGCCATCCAGACCAATGGAGGCAGGGACCGTCTGAGGAAGGTCAGACGTCTGGCCCACCACCATCACTGTATTATTTGCAGGGCTTAACAAAACGGGGCTTGTCCTATGTAAATTATAAGGAATTCTGGCCTTTGTTCCCCCACCATACTTCACATTATACAGGGGGGAGAGAGGGTTGTCCACTGAAGCAGTTCTGATGGCAGGCCAGCGTGTGTTTGTGAACGAGAGGCAAAATGTAAAGCGCTTTAGATGCCGATAGGTGCCGTCAAATGTGCTGTATATAAATGCAGCCCATTTAGTTCACATAAATATACATATTCGTAAACAAAGACGAACGAAATAACGAAAGCTAGGTGGTAAAAAACATGGTCGTTAACTGAAATAAAAATACATAAAAACGATAACTAACTAAAACTGTATTGTCTGGTGGCAAAAACTAACTAAAATAAGATAAGATAATCGAGTAAATGTCCTTAGTTTTCGTCTTATTCAATGTCTTTCATAGAGAAAACAAGTTCACATTTCCGAACCCATGTCAAATTGAATAGTCCATGCTCCTAGGCATCATGGTGTTACTGAAAGTCGGAAGAAAGCGCTAGAGTCCCATCTGACACATGACTGTGTGTCAGATAAATGCCAGTGCCTTGCAGTGGAAGGTGGTGAAATTTGTGGACAATTTAATAAACCTTTGTCCTTGGCCTTGTCAAACACAGCAGATGTCACCAGATTTGTGGTACTGATTGTGCCTGTCTTCATGGGTTTGAGCGTGATAGTCGTGTTGTCTCCAGATCGCTGACGGCGGCAGTGTGGCGGTCAAGACGTCGTCCTTCCTGGAGGAGGAGAGCGAGAGGTCTGCGCTGCTGGCGGCCCTCAGAGCTCCTAGCAGCTCCGGGCGGCTGAGGAAGGTCAGAGTTCAGCTTTCTGTGGCGAGTCTGCAGGTTTACCCAGAATATACTGATATAAGATTATTATGGAGTTGTTCCTGTTATTACTGGCACAGAGAGGCAGGAGTCTGTTCTCACCTGACAAACTCACCAGTCTGTTCTCTGGTTCTCCAGACAAACTCACCAGTCTGTTCTCTGGTTCTCCAGACCCACTCCGAGGCAGCAGATGAGCTGGAACAGTCCAGGAGAACTGAAGTGGAAAAACACAATGTTCCCTCTCATCCTTCCCCTTCCCCCTCTGTCCCTCTCCTTCCCCCTCCCTCCTCGATGCCCCCCCCTCCTCCCCCTCCCTCCATGATGCCCCCCCCTCCTCCCCCTCCCTCCATGATGCCCCCCCCTCCTCCCCCTCCCTCCGGCCAGCCCAGGCCCAGCGCGGGGGGGAATCCTGTCCTGGCTCGGGAGGCCATGATGGAGGCCATAAGGTCTGGCAGTGCTGCTGACCGCCTCAAGAAGGTATGCAGGATTAGATGACCACACCCCTGAACACAGGTTTAGACCACTCCCCTGAACACAGGTTTAGACCACTCCCCTGAACACGGATTTAGACCACTCCCCTGAACACAGGTTTAGACCACTCCCCTGAACACGGGTTTAGACCTCTCCCCTGAACACAGGTTTAGACCACTCCCCTGAACACGGGTTTAGACCACTCCCCTGAACACGGGTTTAGACCACTTCCCTGAACACGGGTTTAGACCACTCCCCTGAACACAGGTTTAGACCACTCCCCTGATCACAGGTTTAGACCACTTCCCTGAACACAGGTTTAGACCACTCCCCTGAACACAGGTTTAGACCACTCCCCTGACACAGGTTTAGACCACTCCCCTGAACACAGGTTTAGACCACTCCCCTGACACAGGTTAAGAGCACAACCTTAAACACTGATTTAGATCCTAACAGGTTTAGACCCTAACCCTGAACACTGGTTTAGATTCAAAGTAAAAATGTGAAGTGTTCTAACAGTGGTGTTTGTTAAGTTAAAATGTGTTTTTATTTCATAAGCACGGATGTAACAGTGGTATTAAATTGAATATTTCCCCCTGCCCAGACAGCACTGTAACCCCGCCCCTGGTGTCAGTAGGGCGGAGCTTAAACACAGTAGGCTACAGGTCACACAGGTATCCCTCAGCAGGTACAGCAGGAGGGAAGTTGTTTACACAAGTGGGCACTTCACAATTAAAGACTCCCTTTTTTTTCTAATCAAATTTGGTTTGTCCAGACCCTTTTACAAGCAGTGTCACAGGGCTTCACATGCCCACATAGAATATCACCTAAACCAACCTAAACCCTCAAGGAAGACCAGGGGAAACGGACAAACTGAAAGAAAAAATTTAAGAAAAACAATTGGATTACCGATAATTTATACTGAATGCATCATGATGATTGAACTTGATGGCTTGAGTGTATTAGTAAGGCTTGTTTTTACCATAATCCAGGTCACCGCTCCTACGAAAACAGTCAAAGTGAACGGCCGGCTGGGTATCATACAGGCTTCGTCATCCCTCGCTCAGGGACAATAACGACTTCATGACAACATCCACAACCTGCTAAACCGTCAGACTGGAACTCGCAGGCTGCCAAACAATGCCTAGCGCTTCGAGTCGCTGTTCTTCCTGGTGTTTGGCGATGTGTACTTGAGAAAGCGCTGTAACTGGAAGGAGTGATGAGAATGTGCCATTCGTTTTTTTCTTCTCTTTTGCAAATAGCAATATATTTATTAGCTCGTGGTTACCAATTATATATGAGATGCTCTAAAGATGATTTTTAGTTTTATTTTATTTTTTGTAGTTTTGTAGTTTTCCTAAACCTTTTTAAGACTGTTGTTGAACTGATGCCTCGAGCTGTGTTATTGTCAGTGTTACCATAACGCAGACTACAATTAGCTGCCAAGCTCTGCCAAGCTCTACACGAGGAGCTTCCAGAGCCGTGCTGCTGGTGCCTCCCAGTCCTCTCCTCCCAGTCCTCTCCTCCCAGTCCTCTCCTCCCAGTCCTCTCCTCCCAGTCCTCTCCTCCCAGTCCTCTCCTCCCAGTCCTCTCCTCCCTCTCCTCCCAGTCCTCTCTTCCCTGTCCTCTCCTCCCAGTCCTCTCCTCCCAGTCCTCTCCTCCCTGTCCTCTCCTCCCTGCCCTCTCCTTGCTGCCTTCTGCCCTGGTGATGCTGCTGTTTACCCGCTTCACATCTGGATCATTTTCAGAAGATTTATTTTACAGAGCCTTTTGATGATGTATCTGATATTCATAGAAAACGATCACTAATCCTATCCATGACATCTCAAATCATTTTGAAGCATTGGTACTTAGTTATGTATATATAACAGCCAGTATCGTCATGACTTTTGAGATAGCTTATGAATCCATGTTTAGTAATGGACAGTAGCGACTAGCTGCCTTTTAACGTCTCTGTTCTGGAGGAACTTTGTCCACAGCAGCGTCTGTGGACGACCCTGACCTAAGCTAAAGCCCGCCCTGTATGAGATACACGTGCAATGTGTTCTGCAGTAATGATTAAAAACTAAATAATGTAAATAAGAAGCCCAGTATTTAGGAGACATGTTCATACACCCTGACACGATACTGCATACTGAGGGGGCGAGCCCTTTACCCAGAGGTCTAACTGGGTGTAAACACACACACACACACACACAGGTGCGGGCTGAGTATCACAGCTCTGAGTCTCCAGACAGGAAGTGACACGTACTACTGAGTGGCCTTTGGTGAAAGTGGATTTGAAATGGACTTCCTCTCCCGTGTATGTAACGGACTTGAGCCGAAAGATATAGGATTCTAGAACCATTCCAGATGTTCTCGTTCTTTCCACGGGTTTCATGTTCTTCCTGTTATCCCGTTGTCCTCTGTATCCATCTGTGTACGTTGTAAATTAGAGAGACGTTATGACATTATGAAGTCCTACTGGGAGACGTGATCATGTAATGATGTAGCAAGGATCTTCTGGTTTTCTGTTAAGTGCACATTATTCCGGGTTAGGATTGCACATGGCTTTCTAAACTTGAGTTTTGATTCAATAAATTATTATTTAAATCACGTTTGTTTATTTGAGTCACAACCATCAAGATTAGTCCAGCACTGTTGCTGGTTCTGGTGTTTATAATAGTCTGTTTGTTGCTCATGCTGCCCAACACACCTGACCTGACTTGTGTTACCTCACATTGTCAACCTCAACACAGCCTGCACGACAGCTCCTGGAAAGGCAGTGGCCAGCCCAGGACAGCATGTACCAGAGGTGGTTCAGAGACCTGGGAGAGGATGAACCTGCCCTGGCTTTAGCTTACCAAGTTCCAGCATATGAGAGAACCTTTTTTATTTTTTTCTATCCCTTGGGTCAGACACGGGGAGGTCACATAAAGTCAGATTATACTTAGATCCCGACTCCTGATCACCTGTTCATCCCTCTGTTGTCAAGCCTGACCTTAACAGGGCTCAAGACTGGATTGGAACAGCCAGACCTAAAGCCCTGTTTGTGTTGAGGCTTCCTTTAGCCTAACCTCACCGCACACTTGAGCCTCCACAC
The DNA here is from genome assembly GCF_021917145.1 of Hypomesus transpacificus. Classification (NCBI taxonomy): domain Eukaryota; kingdom Metazoa; phylum Chordata; class Actinopteri; order Osmeriformes; family Osmeridae; genus Hypomesus; species Hypomesus transpacificus. The sequence continues at coordinate 441,446 of NC_061061.1, read as the reverse complement.
ACAGAGAACACTGAGGACAGTTCCTGAATATGCTTGAGTGATTCTACGTACTACGAACACACACTCCCACACACACACACGCACTCACACACGTACACACACACACACCCACAGGGAGGGTAATTCCCTTTACACTGGGAGGCAGTACGTTCTTGCCAGGCCACAGGCGTTCTGTTGGTCAGAATTCCTGCTCACTTGTGGCCATTCGAATCTGTCTTATGAAACTGCAACCAGTCCATCTGCTGCCAAGCCAGCCCTGCCGTGGCCATTTCAAGAGAAAACAACTCTGAATGGAGGATTCCTGGTAACGTATGACTCACCACACAGTACAAGGTTGTGAGATGACTGGTGCTTACTGATGGTAAACATTCTCCTATCTTTTAGACTTAACTGAATGTGGCCATTTTAATCATGCACAGAGCTGCCCCAGCCTCTACTGTAGTTCACCAGAGCAGCCCCAGCCTCTACTGTAGTTCACCAGAGCAGCCCTAGCCTCAACTATAGTTCTACAGAGCAGCATTTGTCTCTATTACAGACCTGCACTAGTCGCTTCTATAGAGCAGCATTCGCCTCTAGCTCTTTAGAGTCGTAGAATGCAGTTTCAACACACTGAAGGAATGAAGTTAGGTCATGTGCTATGCCGTGTAGACCAGCGTGCAACGAGAGAGGGGAGACGTGAGGATAGATGGGCGGAGTCAAACTGTTGGAGGGAGGAGCTGTTTCGTGTGAGGAGGAGTGAATTTAGGAGATGAACTGCGGTCAATCCGTGTTCTCATCGGGAATGTTGACCACTACGGACTGAGCGAGAAAAGCAAAACTTGCGCTACTATTGTCACGGCTCTTTACATTCTCCTGGCATGCTTGTGATTTCTCTTTAATCTCAAAAGAAGACATAACGTGAGTACTTCAGTAATAAACAAGCGCTGTTGTGTGTTAAACTGTATTATTTTTGCAGGCAAATCCTCAAACTTTAGGCATTTGCCTGCAGACTGTTCACTATAAACTCACGTGTGCCTAGAAGAAGTCGAGCGATTTTCGAGACTGATCATAGTGTTGGTTCAGTAGTTTATGCCGAGGGGGTAGATTGGAAAGCGAGCTTCATTGGTTTTATTTACAATTTAACATAACATCAAAATGATGTTGGTAGAGTGCAGTTGGTTCATAATGATCCGGTGATTACTTTGCTGATAAACTGCTTTGCTGATAAACTGCTTCTAGTGTTCTAAAAGCAACGGAGAAGATTGCTCAGTATCCGGCTATTTTTGGCACGAGGTCCATATTTAGAACATAAAAGTAATGCAAGTAATGAATACAAGCAAGCAACTGTCGGGCCCCATCATCCCAGCATGTGTGAGTTTTACCGGTCTTAACCCTGGCTGTTTAACTTTGGGGTGGGGGTAGGCGTTTTCCCCGGCCAGTTTGTGTGTAGTCTGCTGAACCGTAGCGGCTAACGCGCTCCGTCTCCTCACAGCGGTCCCGGTGCAGACGCCACGGCAAGTCTGCCGTGTCTTTATAGTTGTGGACGAGTTTGAACGGTATATTTTGCGAGTAGACATTAGAAAAAAACACATCCCATACGGAAGGTTATGGTTACGGTTAGTATTGCTACACAATGGAATCCTGCCAGGATTATAATCCATGTTGATACTTAAATGTACTCAGCAGAATTGTATTATAATTTCATAACGATGGCTAACATGTTTTCTCTCACTCATACGTTGTTATGACAATATGGTAAGGTGAGTGTGTTGCCTCGGTGTGGGGGCCCTTGGTGAAGCAATCACAAACATCAGCTATTGGTTCTTAAATGTACCTGCTACAAAGCTCAACATGTACACTTTTTCGAATCAAGAGATCCGTCCAGAACAGACCATAATATCTGCCTGTTTCATGGGTACGACCAGATGTAACCAACGGTAACCTGACCGGGAGCAGTTTGGCACGCTGCTCTGAAGGCACTGACTTGATGAGGCATGAATCTGCAGCAACTGATCACGTACGGATAACATGACATGTGACTGGAGTTCCTCTTCAGCCACTTTACCCAGTAATTACCTGAGTGATGTTTAGTCATGGACCCGAGGAGCAGCCAGTCTGGAAGCTGCATCAGGACAGTAATCACGCAGATGGAGTTCTCGCTGAATTGCACATTCATTGTAAGTTATTAATCTCGATCTGTGTCAGGTCCAGTCAGAACGTTTGCTTTAATTAAGACTAGGATTAGAGCGGAAGCATGAAGCTAATGTCTGGGTGTTTTTTCTTCTTCTCAGTTTGATGTTAGACCAAGCTCAGACAGAATTCCTGTCAGTTTATATTTCCCACTTACTCATGTCTTGGGCCAGACTGGACAGGAGATGGATAGAGCTCAGTGGTTATAGGATTTGACTGCTGATCTAGAGGTTCAAACCTCCTTCTGTATGTTGCTTTGGAGTAAAGCATCGCCGCTTAAAATACACATTACAATATTCTGTCAAGTATGAAAGTCTTGGTGCAAACCAGACCACTGAGGACCACAGCTCCTGTAATCCGCAGCCAGGGTTGCTGGTACTGTAGGCCCTGTACTGTATTTTACTGTCAGTTTCAACACATGCAAAGGGACCTGGCAGGATATTGAAGATTATTGTTACTACATTACACATTACACATTATCACGTTCTCCCTTGAAAACAGTTATGTCCTCCCCAGCTCAACCTTCTCATGTGATCACGAGAGAAATATGATGCAACAATCCTCTAAGCAAGCATGAACTTTGTTGGCTGCTGTTTCTCAGAGTCAGCGTCTAAGGGAGTTGGAATCAGAGGCAGAGTTACAGGCAGCCTCTATTGGAGTTAGAGTCAGGCAGAGTTACAGGTAGCCTCTAAGGGAGTTGGAATCAGAGGCAGAGTTAAAGGCAGCCTCTAATGGAGCTGGAGTCAGAGTTACAGGCAGTCTCTAATGGAGCTGGAGTCAAAGGCAGAGTTACAGGCAGCCTCTAATGGAGCTGGAGTCAGAGTTACAGGCAGTCTCTAATGGAGCTGGAGTCAGAGTTACAGGCAGTCTCTAATGGAAGTGGAGTCAGAGTCAGCCTCTAATGGAGTCAGACCCTCTAGTGGAGCCATGAGGTGAGACCAGAGGGGCAGGGGGCCGCTGCCTGTGACGATGCAGGGAACTAAACATCTCATCCGGGCTTGATCCCTGGACATGCCTGGCCCCAGGACTCCAGGCTCTCTCGGACAGCTGGGTTCTGTACTGGGAGACTGGAGACACTCTTGTTTTTTATTGATGAGAGCGTGCACACTGACTCAACTGAACAAACCTGTGTTAATCTCACAGAGCTTTCAGAGACTTGTTGGCGTCTTGGACGTTCTCGCTCGGCTTCCCGCACAGAAAAATCCCAGAGCTCAGGAGTGATCAGGATTAAGGCTTCAAAGTACAACACTTCTGGTGCTTAAGAAACCGTTGTTAGTTTGAGTCTTTGGTAATGTTAAATATTTTTGAAAGGAGAGTTTGTGAACATTCCAGAGATGGAGTGATGTATGGCTCTTATCCTTCTCCCTGTTACTCGGGTGGAACTGTCATGCTAAAAAGCGATCTCAGAATTACACCTGAAGCTGCATACGTTGGAAGACCTTTGGGCTGAGAGGGGAGAGTGATCTCAGGAAGATTCAGGCTTGTGTGGTTAAGTTCCTCGGGACAGAACCCACAACACCACCTTCCCAAACCTTCCTCCTCATGAGAAGCCATTTGCCTCCAGTAAAAGGTACAGGACGTGACATGTTTGATTTTTAATGTTGGCTCTGTTGAGACTGCTAGAGGGATGGTATTGAGTGTCATGTATGTCAGTCCTCTATAAGCCTTGATGCAGCTCTTTGCCAACTAACAAGCTGCCAAACTGGCATCACTCCCAGACTCACCCTCACCCCCAGTCCCCCAACAATGAACTGGTCATGGATGACTGCAGAGGCACTCTGGTGATGGATGACTGCAGAAGAACCTTGGTGATGGATGACTGCAGAACAACCCTGGTGATGGATGACTGCAGTGGTCAGGAATGGTACCAGGCATGGATGACAGCAGTAAGACGTTGGTCATGGATGAAAGCAGTCATGGATGACATCAGTAAGACCCTGGTCATGGATAAAAGCAGTCATGGATGACAGAAGGAAGACCTTGGTCATGGATGATAGCAGTCATGGATGACATCAGTAAGACCCTGGTCGTGGATGACAGCAGTCATGGATGACATCAGTAATACTTTGGTCATTGATGACAGCAGTCATGGATGACAGCAGTAAGACCTAGGTCATGGATAATATCAGTCATGGATGACATCAGTAAGACCTTGGTCATGGATGATAGCAGTCATGGATGACATCAGTAAGACTTTGGTCATGGATGACAGCAGTCATGGATGACATCAGTAAGACCTTGGTCATGGATGACAGCAGTCATGGATGACACCAGTAGAACCTTAGTCATGGATGATAGTAGTCATGGATGACAGCAGTAAGACCTAGGTCATGGATAATATCAGTCATGGATGACATCAGTAAGACCTTGGTCATGGATGATAGCAGTCATGGATGACATCAGTAAGACTTTGGTCATGGATGACAGCAGTCATGGATGACATCAGTAAGACCTTGGTCATAGATGATAGCAGTCATGGATGACATCAGTAAGACCTTGGTCATGGATGACAGCAGTCATGGATGACACCAGTAGAACCTTAGTCATGGATGATAGTGTCATGGATGGCAGCAGTAAGACCGTGGTCATGGATGACAGCAGTAAGACCCTGGTCATGGATGACAGCAGTAAGACCTTGGTCATGGGTGATAGCAGTCATGGATGACATCAGTAAGACCCTGGTCTTGGATGACAGCAGTAAGACCCTGGTCATGGATGACAGCAGTAAGACCTTGGTCATGGATGACATCAGTAAGACCCTGGTCATGGATGACAGCAGTAAGACGTTGGTCATGGATGAAAGCAGTCATGGATGACATCAGTAAGACCCTGGTCATGGATGAAAGCAGTCATTGATGACAGCAGTAAGACCTTGGTCATGGATGATAGCAGTCATGGATGACATCAGTAAGACCCTGGTCATGGATGACAGCAGTAAGACCTTGGTCATGGATGACATCAGTAAGACCCTGGTCATGGATGACAGCAGTAAGACCTTGGTCATGGATGATAGCAGTCATGGATGACATCAGTAAGACCCTGGTCATGGATGACATCAGTAAGACCCTGGTCGTGGATGACATCAGTATGGCCCTGGTCGTGGATGACAGCAGTCATGGATGACAGCAGTAAGACCTAGGTCATGGACGAAAGCAGTCATGGATGACAGCAGTAAGACCTTGGTCATAGATGATAGCAGTCATGGATGACATCAGTAAGACCTTGGTCGTGGATGGCAGCAGTAAGACCCTGGTCATGGATGACATCAGTAAGACCCTGGTCATGGATGACAGCAGTAAGACCTTGGTCTTGGATGACATCAGTAAGACCTTGGTCATGGATGACAGCAGTCGTGGAGGACATCAGTAAGACCTTGGTCATGGAGGACAGCAGTCATGGAGGACATCAGTAAGACCTTGGTCGTGGAGGACAGCAGTCATGGATGACACCAGTAGAACCTTGGTGATGACTGATGTCATTTTTGGAGTTCATCTTATTACCCAAAGGTATAAAATGTCAACAAAATCCTTACACACCTTTGTCTGCATTGTGTACATCAAATTCTCTATGGATTGATAAATGGCTTAGTATCAGCTTCCACTCCAAATGGCATCTTGGGTTGGAGTGTAGTAGGAACAAGCCCACCCTGGTAGCAAGCTTGAGAATAAGCAGAACAGGTCCCAAGCCATTCATTATGTAGATTGCATAAGGCCGTTTCTCCCAGCCCAATGAAATCCTCATCCAATTAGCGATTGTCCATGTTTACCAAAGCCTCTCTCAGAGCCTGCTGCTATTCATGCGGCCCTGTGACATCAGACAAGCTCTCGTATAGCCTACTTTACGCTGTTGCGCCCAGATAATGAAGCTGCCAATTAATGAGTGATCAACATGTGCAACAAGCATAGCTACTGAGGTGTGACCACAATGTGATAAGCCATTAAACCAACTAATGACAAGAGTTGCATTGTTTATCTGTATGAATCTAGAGAAGAAAGCTGCACTGTACAAGAGTATGTTATACTGCACAGCACTAAAGCAAACTGTTCAGGACTGCATGATACCCTGGATCATCCCGCTCTCCTCTGCCTCATCCCTCTTTCCTCTCTGACTCATCCCTCACTGTGTCCTCACTGCCTCATTCCTCCCTGCTTCATTCCTCTCCTCTCTGCCTCATCCTTCTCTCCTCTCTGCCTCATCCCTCTCTCCTCTACGCCTCATCCCTCTCTTCTCTCTGCCTCATCCCTCTTTCCTCTCTGCCTCTTCACTCTCTCCTCACTGCCTCATCCCTCACTGCCTCATTCCTCCCTGCTTCATTCCTCTCCTCTGCTTCATCACTTTCTCCTCTCTGCCTCATCCCTTTCTCCTCTCTGCCTCATCCCTCACTGCCTCATTCCTCCCTGCTTCATTCCTCTCCTCTGCTTCATCACTTTCTCCTCTCTGCCTCATCCCTTTCTCCTCTCTGCCTCATCCCTCACTGCCTCATCCCTCTCTGCCTCATCCCTCACTGCCTCATCCCTCACTGCCTCATTCCTCCCTGCTTCATTCCTCTCCTCTGCTTCATCACTTTCTCCTCACTGCCTCATTCCTCCCTGCTTCATTCCTCTCCTCTGCTTCATCACTTTCTCCTCTCTGCCTCATCCCTCACTGCCTCATCCCTCACTGCCTCATTCCTCCCTGCCTCATTCCTCTCTGCTTCATCCCTCTCTCCTGACTGCCTCCTCTCTGCCTCATCCCTCCCTGTATTCAGAGTTGACTGACTGTACTTGTGGAATGAGAATGAGCTGTAGAGGTATTTGGATGTTATGCTTCTGGATGCCCAGGGAAACTACGTATTGAGGCTACAATTGATCACATGATCACCCCAATATTTGCTTTTGCCACTTTAACCTAATTGGGTGTATCTGCCTTTGGCCAGGCACAACCTATATTCTCTCTCATATATATATATATATATATATATATATATATATATATATTAGGGCTGTCAAAGTTAATAACGAGTTAACACAATCTCATGTTAACTAGACAACATAAAATTTGTGCCGTTAACGCAGGTTTCTTTTTGACCCTGGGAATCACCTGTCGTCACATGATTTCGACTGCCAACGGTAGCTGAATGATGGAGAAAGGGATTTTAGATGGGAATTTCCTCTTCAAAAAGTTCTGAGACGGTTCGGTTGACAAAAGTAAGGCTTCTTGTACTGATTGTCTGGCTGAGTTTAGTTATCACCGGAGTTCTTCCAGCCTAAACTATCACATGCAAGCAAAGCACACAGCTAGCAGCAACGTTAGGCGCTAGGGGTAGCAGCAGCGTTTGCTCCGGTAATATATGGCAGACAACACTTGCAAAAGAAGCGAGCAGCTGACTGGGTTCAACAAGATAGAAACTGTATTGTTCAATAGGTCAATCTGTGGTTGCTCAAGTATCTGAAGTGTGTTTGAGTGAGATTTGAATATTATGGAGCAGGTTATCGTAATAGGCTATGAGACAACATGTCTTAAATGTATGTTATATTCCAGAATAAGTCAAATTTTGTGGATGTTTTTTATACAGCAGTATAGTTTGAGAGTGAATAAAACTCCCTCACAATTTAAGTTGTGTTCGATCTGAATTTGTTAAATGGACATTATCATCCAGTTAGGCCGATCTGAATATAAGTACAGCCTTTTAATGTTATTGCCACAAAATAGTCATTTATTGGGGAAACATTTTAACAGATTAAATAGATTTAATAATTTTGCGATTAATCATGTGAAATAATGCGATTAATCACAATTAAATATTTTAATCGCTTGACAGCCCTACTATATATATATATATATATATATATATATATATATATATATATATATATATATATTCATTTACCACCATCAAAACTTTTGCCAATGTTTGCACTACATAGACAATATTGCAGTAGGGTAATCTCCAGTTAGCTCAGCTGTAAAACGTACTTACCGGTCTGGGGGTCATATCTGAATCCAGGACCAAAACAGAGCACAGCCGGCTTCTCCAGGTGAGGAAAATGGTACCTTCTGCCTGCTAGGATGTTCTCTTCTGTAGCAGATCATCTAGTTATCCAAAGCACAGGATGCACCAGCTGTGTTAGCCAGCTACAGTACTAGCTACCAACCAGTTAGCTAATACTTTGTCAGCTTTGTCTTTCTTGTATTTGCACTGTTGAGATAAGGTATTGTGGTGGGACTGATAGATTATTAAAGCTATAAACCACGAGAGGGGTATCAAAAGATGATCATAAATCCTGTAGAGCAATTGATGCCATTCAATATCCGAACGATTGGAGTAGACAAGCGCGATTCAGTTTTCCCTACTTACAGCCGGTCACATGACCGGCTCGATTCAGCGGCTCCACCACCTGATCACTACTGCGCAGACTCTGGCTCCAAATGACATCACCATATCAAGATGGCAGCATGGGATATTTTGGCTTCATTTTCGTACAGTGAGAGGAAGCGGATATGTTGCCCCTTGGTTCTTGCATGTGACTGCGACATGGGGTAATTTGTGAAAAAACGATTCTAAAATACTCTCTCTCATAGACAAACTAGACTAGTCTCCCGGCAGTTCAGTAGTCAGGCAGCGTGTTCATGTGTTTTGTGTGAGTGGCTTTGAAGGGAGGGGTGGGATATTATGTTTAAGTCATTTGGAATAAAACCTAAAATAGCTAACTTCGCAAAACTTGCCTACACCAGCTTTAAGTAGAAACCGACGCCAGTACACCTCACAATTTCCCCAGGAATTGTACCCTCCAGGGTTGTCAGGTCTGTGTGACAAAACCAGCCCAATGGCCAATCAAAACCAGCCCAAAAACCAGCCCAATATCAGAACTCAAAATATGCCCCTGCCAAACCATATACACTGCTTTTAAAGTCCAACAGCATTGCTTTCATTGCCAAATCTATTGTAATATCTACAAAGTAACACCAAATGTTTAGGATGCCAGCATTAAAACCAGTTTTCAGGAGATTTTCTCAGGAGACTGAGAGCATTAGGCACGTGTGCACACGCACAGTGCGTGTGTGTATGTGGGCATGCCCCATATCCATGTGTGTATGTGCTGATCTGGACTCAGTTTGGTAGGATTTTGGCATAAATACATTATTTCATTTAAAATATACATTTGTATTTAAAGATATTAATGTAATTTGCATGCAATATAGGTCTGCCCGAACCAGCGGACAAAAAAATCAACCCGCGGCAACACTTCAAAAGTAGCCCAATTCCGCGGGAAAACCGCGGACCTGGCAACACTGTTACCCTCTCTCATTTTTAATGCAGCCTAGTGACCCTGCACATGACCCTGTGTTGTAGTGTGCACGTAACCCAGTGTTGTACTGTGCACATGACCCTGTGTTGTACTGTGCACATGACCCTGTGTTGTACTGTGCACGTGACCCTGTGTTGTACTGTGCACATGACCCTGTGTTGCACTGTGCACGTGACCCTGTGTTGTATGCGTACAATGTCTCTGTCTTTCAGTCTTATAGCTCCACTATTTTGAAGTGTGTCCCGAATTAGGATGAAGAGGTAGTATCCAGCCGTGCGGGCCTCACAGCTGGGATGAGAGGGGTAGCGCTACTAGGCACACATTTGGCCGCAGCGCCCGCAATACATTTATTTCTGTTTGAGTTGGCTCAGATGTGGAAGGGTTAAACGTTTAAATGTTTCTATTTCACACTCATGTTGTCTTTTACTGTGAAATGTAGTATTTTAAGGTTGTTCAAGCATTTGTAAAGCTATGAATGGATAAGTTTGAAATCAGAGGTAGGCTACTCAGATATAGTCTGTAAAAATAGCCTAGCCTACTGTGAGACACAGTCACACCTATGCCCTTTGTCGGAATGACTATTTTAGTAGAGAACCAAACCGTCACAAACTACATTTGGCATTATGAACACAGTAATAACACACCATTGAAAGAGGCTTTGTGTAATTTAGGCTAATGATGTGATTAATTAATTTAGCTGACGCTTGTTGTGTCAGACATAGGGTAGGATTAGAACCTGCAACCTCTTGATCTGCGGTCAATGCTAATGCCTAGTATTTGGGCGCTAATGTGATATTTATCCTTAGTCACACCAAGCAAAACGGGAGATCACTTCGGGGAAATGTTGTTACAGTTCAATTAGGCTTTACTTTAAATAGCCCCTGTTGATTCGAATGCTGGCTGCTCTCTGGTTTTTTAACGCTGAGGGATGTTAAAGCAGACTTTGTCTCAGGACTAGCGCTTGTAGCCTACACGCTTCTATGGTTTTTAGCTAAAGAACGTCTGTTGCCTATATAGTTATGGCTTGATAGCTACATCAGCCAGCTAACTTGTCTAATATCCCTGAGCTAGCTGGTTACGTGAAACGTTTCCAAGTTTTGAGCACATGCCGTTTGTATGTGGCGCTGGTTAGGTGCTAGATCTGAGAAATGGTAATGGCAAATGGAAAAGGTACCAATAGATTGGTAAGAGGTAGATTAATAAACGTGACTCTTATTGCCAAGTAGTAGGCCTACTTGGCAATAAGACTTGAACACGACTAGATCTAACTCGTGAACTTCACTACATTCTTCTGCTGTTGGAAGCTACGATGACCCCTGGAGTTTGCCCAAATGTAGCCCCAATTTGGAAATGTATTCCACCCGTCAATGAAAGTTTGTCTCTTGACTTAAAGGCTACTTTCATAGTGTCTAGGTATCAAGACGTGAACATCTTTAATAGTTCCATGTTCATACAGAGCTGCCAGGTGGCAGAAGTTTAAGATTGTCATTGCTAATTCTCAGTTTGAAGTAACTTTTTGCGTTCATGCAAGCTTGAGCAAAAATCTTCTTAATAAGTGTCAAGTCAGCACCGCTGGGCAGGATGGGGTCCAGACCCTTCTGATGATCACCACCGCTGGGCAGGATGGGGTCCAGACCCTTCTGATGATCACCACCGCTGGGCAGGATGGGGTCCAGACCCTTCTGATGATCACCACCGCTGGGCAGGATGGGGTCCAGACCCTTCTGATGATCACCACCGCTGGGCAGGATGGGGTCCAGACCCTTCTGATGATCACCACCGCTGGGCAGGATGGGGTCCAGACCCTTCTGATGATCACCACTGCTGGGCAGGATGGGGTCCAGACCCTTCTGATGATCACTACAGGGATCATTGCACTGTTAAGGTCATAGGCCACTAAGTTTCATTAATCTGTTCAAGTGTAAAGAGTCAAATCAAAGGCTCCTTGCATGCAGCTTAATCTCTCTATTGATACCTCAAGGAGAGGACTGTGTCACTGCGCGGGAACTACAAGGGAGCGATTAGACATCATAGCACAAGTGATTTTGCACCCTCGGATGCTCTTATAATACTGATGTCACACACAAAATGAGGCACACTCAAGCTCAAACAAACGGAAAAACACACACTAAAGGAAGAAACACACACACTACACCCACACACAGACTCATCACAAGTAAACTCAATGAGCGGGTCTCACTGATCCTAACCTCTTTGTGGTGGGTGCATTCATGACTGGATCATTATTTGCAAGTTCAAATGTTTGTCATGCTGAGCTTTCTCAACAAATTGGAGAGGATGACTGTCCCTGAGAACTCTGGATCCTGTCTACTTCTAATGAGCTATTTTGGGGATAATTTTGGGAAGCTATTCTGACTCTAACAAAACGACCCCACACTCAACACAATCTCACACTAAACACAACCCTACCCCACACTTAACCCTACCTCACACTAAACACAACCCTACCCCACACTTAACCCTACCTCACACTAAATACAACCCTACCTCACACTTAACCCTACCTCACACTAAATACAACCCTACCTCACACTGAACCCTACCCCCTACCCCACACTTAACTGTACCTCACACTAAACCCTACTTCACACTAAACCAAACTTAGGGTGAAGCAGGACTTGTAGTCTTCTGCATTGTAGAATTATAGAAAAGAAACACAAAGTGCCTCAAGGTCCGATAGGGTGTCTGACCATTGCTACAAGGATCAACTGCTCTTTAGAATAGCAGTGGCATTGATGTCAAAATGACTTCATAGTTGGGTTTGTTCTGGAAGTATGGCCTAACTTTAGGTTTTGGAGAAGTCTGCCAGCAGTATTTTGGGGGCAATGTTTACAAGTGTTTATTTGACGCACTTGTGCCAAGAGGTTGATAGGATTGCCACTTTGAGAAGTCCAAATAGAGTCCAACTGTTGAACTTGTGGCGGGGAGGAGAGGGGGGAGGGCGGCGGGGGGAGGAGAGGGGGGAGGGCGGCGGGGGGAGGAGAGGGGGGAGGGCAGCGGGGGGAGAAGAGGGGGGAGGGCAGCGGGGGGAGAAGAGGGGGGAGGAGAGGGGGGAGGGCGGCGGGGGGAGGAGAGGGGGGAGGGCGGCGGGGGGAGGAGAGGGGCGAGGGCGGCGGGGGGAGAAGAGGGGGGAGGGCGGCGGGGGGAGAAGAGGGGGGAGGGCGGCGGGGGGAGGAGAGGGGGGAGGGCGGCGGGGGGAGGAGAGGGGGGAGGAGAAGGGGGAGGGCGGCGGGGGGAGAAGAGGGGGGAGGAGAAGGGGGAAGGCGGCGGGGGGAGGAGAGGGGGGAGGAGAAGGGGGAGGGCGGCGGGGGGAGGAGAGGGGAGAGGGCGGCGGGGGGAAGAGGGTTGGAAGGAAAGGAAGTGTGACTCCACTAACTGAAAGAAACTCAAATGTGATTGTATTCCAATGACAATTTGAAAGAATGGTTGTGTCTACTAGTTTTTCTCTGTAAAGAGAAAAATATGCTCTCTGGAATGTAAATAGCGTCTATTGTGTACCAAGCTTATTCATGTGCTTGGACAAACTGTAGCCTCAGACACCAGTTCATTTTCAACCTCAGAATTTTCCCTCTAAGCGTGCTGAAATCCATTGTTTGAAGATGAACACCCCAGAATTCAGACGCCAGGCACTGTCAAGGATGGATGAAGTTAGCATATTGTGTTTACTGGCCCTGCACGTACAACTATGTGGGTTAAGATGTGCTCTGCGCTATATTAGTCTACTCTCAGTCTCACCTTCCTGCTTTTTCAGCATCAATGAACCTTGGTGCTATGTTTTCCTCAGCAGGCGTCCCTGTCCAAGCTGAATGTGACCAAGACGGAGAGAGACCGGAGGATTCAGATCATGGCTGTGGCCGGTTGCCCCGATTACTTTCTACACCATCCAAATTACCAGGTAACACGTTCTCTTGTCTTTTTAGGGGGGGGGGGGGGGGGAAGGGCCAAGGACAGATTTGAACCCATGCTTGCGAATCCGTAGTGGAAAAGGTCAGCTGCTTCAGGTTCCTCGGGGTAAACATCAGCGATGATCTCACCCGGTCTGCTCACACGAACAAGGTGGTCAAAGAAGCCTGGAAACGCCTATTCTTCCTGAGGAGACTGAAGAAGTTTGGCATGGACTCAGTCACTCATTAACCTCTACAGATGCACTATAGAGAGAATACTGACTGGTTGCATATCAGGGCCTCATTTACTAACATTGCAACCGCAGCTTAATCTGCGTCTTTGCCCAACCACAAATAGCGCTTGGTGTATTTACGCATTTTGCGTGGTATTTATCAAACCAGATCCTCGTCGGGCAATCAGCACCTTACTCAGCCCTTTAGTGTTAATTAGCGCGCCGTTAAAAGATGGGAGAAATCGCCTGCATGTTACTGCCACCATGGGTGATTGGAGGAAAAGAAAAATAAGGTTCAGTGAACAGGAGATAGAAATATTGGTTCACAAAGTTACAGCTTACATTAACATGTTACAAGGAAGAAATACACATCTCCTCCCATCTCTTTGCGGCACACACCCACTTTCCCTTATACCCTCCCAGCAGCGGTAATCTGAGGTTTTACTCAAGTGCGCTGCCTTTGTTAATTCGGTTTTATGTTTTTACCCGCTATTTTACGCCTGAAATGGGCGCAATCCTGTTAGTAAATGAGGCCCACAGTGTGGTAAATGAGCTGCACAGACAGGGACTGCAAGGTCCTACGTAGTGTGGTCAGGTCTGCTGAGTTCATCATCGGCAGGAAGCTCCCAGCCCTACAGGACACCTACCACACACGATGCCTCAGGAAAGCTGGCAGGATACTAAGAGACTGTTCCCACCCATCCTTCAGTCTTTTTACCCCATTGCCTTCTGGCAGGCGATACCGAAGCATTCGGTCTCGCACACGCAGACTGGACAACAGTTTCTTTCCAAGGGCCATCAGGCTTCTGAATGAACATTGATATGGACACTAATACACTTCTCACTAGTCACTTTACACACTGCCACTTTCAGTCACTGGTTGCACTTTCAGTCACTGGTTGCATCAGCAATATTGCACTAACTGTACCCCACTGGTCTTAGGTTAGTATAGGTTATTAGGTTAGTGGAGGTTAATATGTGTATTAGAGGTTTAGTATACCGTATTTGAGGTTGAAATATTATATGTTAGCTCATCATAGGTGTAATATATGTTTTGAGTACTCATATGTCATGTTATGCCAGGTTACTTTGCGTTGTCTTGTCCTAAGAATTTCAGTGCCCGGTCTGACCTTGTGTTGTTCTGTGCATCTGACAATAAAAGACTTGAACTAGAAATACATGGTACACAAGCACCCACTGTAGTGGGAAAGGTAAGGCCGGAGACGCTTTGTGTTTGTCCCCGGCTTGGGAAATACAATTTTTGTTCGATGTTCAGGGAGATAATTGACTCGTTAAGATCTGACTCCAATTTTAGAAATGTGCACAAGTGCGTTACCTGTAACCTTGAGCGCTAAACAGTTGACAGGAAATTCTGACGTAGGTAAAAATGGCCTGCTTGATCAGAGCACCGACCTTAAAGTATGCATACTCACTAATCAGTTTATCTGTACTATAATATGGATTTAACCATCAACACAGTATGTAAACTGACGATTCAGAGGCTCTGGTAATTCCTTGGAAGTATGGAGGTCCACTGTAAGTGACTCAGAGGCCTTAAGTTAAAACCTACTTCATGTTTATAATCAGTATTAACCGCATCGACCCAACTAGATCAAAGTTTTCACCGCCGTAGTGTGATAGATAAGTTTCAAGGAGAAAAGGTAACTTAAAAATGCACAATAACAGTTTATTATCTACATAGTAAGATATTCAATACAATGATAATGAAACATCAAATACAAAACATACCTTCAGAGCAATCGCTAACAAAGGTACTCACAATGAAATCTAGGCGTCTAACGCATCGGAGCTGTATCGTAAACAGAACTCAATTGTGTAAGTGATTGGTAAAGCTTCTCCCTATATACAGCCAAACCTGACTAAAATGGGGACACCGGTCACATGACTGAAAGGTTGTCTAACGGATACAAATTCAAATTGGATCATTAATCAAGGCTGCAGTAGACCAAGTGGTGCCCTTGCAAGACAAGGGAATATGTTGACACATTTTGGTCTGCTGCAAGCACAAACTCCTTAAACCCTTTAAATGTACATGTTACAGTATTCAAATTGTTACTAGAATGTAATACATAAAATAAGAAACCAAGAAGAAATCATATCAAACATGACATTAAAGCTGTTTCGAACTCTATTTACAGGAACACAACTTTTAATGATAATTTCAGAATCTTCCTCGGTCCTCCTTCCTCTTCAACTGTTGAGACCACCTCTCCAGAGGTGTGTCATTAAGGTGTGATTGTCATTTTAGAACTCATGCCAATCAACGACTGTCCCAGACGAGTGTCTGGGTAACCAGTGACAAAGGGGCTGCCAAAACAGCCCTACACCACCAACATGGTCTGTTCTTACTGACGTGGCGTGTATATTAAGTGTATCATAAAGAGGCTTCGTTAGCAGCGAAATTGCATGTCTCATTCCCCAACGGCACCTGATGACAGTGATTGGCTTAAGACAGCTGGCGAGTAAACAGTTTGCCGCTTCGCAGAACTGGCGAAACACAAAGAAGCTAGCTTCACATTAGCATTGTAGATGTGGAAGACCCTCTTTTTAGCTGCGCGGGTAAATAACTTATTTGAAAGAGAAACCTTCGATGGAAGGCCCAACTTACAGCACAAAGAAGAGGCTCTCTCCACCAGGCCTGTTGTTGTGCTTCTCAGAAGAGCTCTGTGCGGTTAGACAACTCTTCCTCAGCCAGCCAGCTTCTATAGACAGGCGTGGAGGAGGGAGAGAGAGACAGGCTGATCCAAGCATAGCTAGCTACCCAGCTGGCTGTGGAGAATTCTCTCTCTCTCTCTCACGCTCTCTCTCACGCTCTCTCTCACGCTCTCTCTCTCTCCCCAGTCTGAATGTACCTGTCACGCCCAATAGATTTAGGGGCAGAGCATGAATGAAAATGACGAAGTGGTGAATGGGCCCCTAGCATGGAAGCACATTCCTCTGAGGTGAACACATAGGATTCACATGGCGCGAGACTTTGACGTGGCAGAGCTGGGTTTGTGGCCTCCAGCCAGGGATTAGAGGGATTGTTTTGAAGGGCTTTCTGTCATTGTTTGTTGTCCTGGTACTGCTACCCTAACCCTGGTGGGAAATAGCAATCAGCTAAGTCACCTGGCTAATGGATGTCTTGTGTTACAAGCCTAGTCCACCCAAAACACATGCAAGGTCAAGATGTCATGTTTTCCTATTTTTTTGTTTAGCCAGGAAGGGCTCAATGAGATCTGACATTTCTTTTTAAAGACTGTCCTGGCCAAGATAGCCCAGCACCAAGTACATTAAAATATCTTCCAACCAAATTGTGTTTTTTGTTGTAATCTCAGCCTGGAGTTATTGTTACATCATCTGATCACAAAATAGTTAATGATATCATTTGCTTGGATTGTATTAATCAAGTTTCTTAAGTAGCCTAAGCGTCAGCACCAGGAAGTTAGCAAAGATCGTGGTGTCAAGGCCAAACATCCCACGTGGTATGCTCTGTCCCATGGGACATGCTATGGTATGCTCTGTGCCATGGGACATGCTATGGTATGCTCTGTGCCATGGGACATGCTATGGTATGCTCTGTGCCATGGGACATGCTATGGTATGCTCTGTGCCATGGGACATGCTATGGTATGCTCTGTGCCATGGGACATGCTATGGTATGCTCTGTGCCATGGGACATGCTATGGTATGCTCTGTGACATGGGACATGCTATGGTATGCTCTGTCCCACTGCTGGTTCTTGTGCTTCTGGCTAGAGCTAGAGAGTGGATATCGACACAGAGTCCTGACGTCTTGTTTATCAGAGCAAATCACATGCACACACCCACACCCATACGCACAAACACACACATGCACACACACCCACCCACACACATACGCATTAACACACGCACACACCCACACACATACGCACTAACACACACACACCCACACACATACGCACTAACACACACACACACCCACACACATACGCACTAACACACACACACACCCACACACATACGCACTAACACACACACACACCCACACACATACGCACTAACACACACACACCCACACACATACGCACTAACACACACACACACCGATGGGTGACCTGAAGCGCTTCGTAAGCACAGGCTGTCTTTTCCTTATACCTCATTCAGGGGGGGGGGGGGGGGGGGTAGTCTGTCTGGTAACTGGACCCATCCAACTGCACTGACGTCTGAGAGGGTGGGTTTGATTACTCTCTCTCTCTCTCTGTCTCTCTGTCTGTCTCTTTCTCTCTTGCAGTTGTTGTAGGTCTGGATGGATGTGAGGAAGTGGTTAGAGCTTCTCCTTAGGCCAAGAAGAACGTGTCCCTGACAGGCATGTGCTCCCCTGGCCGACCCTTCACCCACTGTCTCTGTTTACATCTGGAGGAGGAAGAGGGAGGGATACTAAATAGGAAGGGATATCAAAATACGGGGGAGGAGGAGAGAGTGAAGGGAGGAGGACAGGGCAGAACCCTGGGAGTGGAGCAGATGAACTGCCTCAAACATTTGCATGTTGTCGTTTAGAGAGGTGTGTTTGAGGATTGTGCTAGAGACTCTGGTGTGACACTGTTTTTGCATTTCTCTCAGCAGGACAAGGTAGACCAAACCACCAATCACAACCCAGCAGAGCTGATCGGGCCAAGTTTCCAGCCGTCTACCAATCACAAACCAGCAGATCTAATTGGACCACGTTTCCAGCCGTCTAACAATCGGAACTCCCCGAACCATCAAGGTTTGTGCTGCTGTCTAAACTGTAAGATGTTCACAGGCCTTTGTCTGGAATAAATGAATGCAGGATTACTCCTGTCACCACTTATATACCTCTCCTTAGGCATATGGCATAATAATATGGTCCTTGCATGTATGGGCAACGGCAGGGCATGGCTTGGTTGAGCTACAGCGACACCAAGAATGGTGTTAGCTCCATCATGGAATAACCCAGAACATTACAGAAAAGGATGAACTCGTTCCATTTTCATGTAGCCCTTTTGAACATCACGCTCTCCTGACTGACGTTGAGTTGAGCCCCAGGACTGTATGGATTTGCCCCAGCGTAGTGTAGCCCCAAACAATGACTCTGCACCGCCACGGACTGTAGTGTCATGGTGTGATAGTTTGCATTAGAATGTGTGTGTGTGTGTGCACTCAAAAATTTGGGGGAACTAGGGACATTGCTCAGAATTACAATGCATCCATTTTACTATATTTGCGTAGTAGGTAAATATGTAAACATACCATAAGCAGGTAGTGATGTCATGGCCCGTTCTGAGCGGTGATGCTTACGTATCCATGCCATGAATATCGATGCAGAGTTGCAGTGAACAGATACAGACTAGACACATGTGTTTTGTGGAGAATTGATCTGACCTGTGACTCAAAACTGCTGCCTGATCCAAACTGTGAGTTTTGCCGTCCGTTGCACCACTACAGGTGGGTGAATCAGCAGGGGCGGAGCTACAAAAGTATTCATGGGGTGGCAAGAGGGTGGCAGGAGATTATGAGGGGTGGCACCCCCGTAGCAGAAGTATATATGCTGATTTAATCTCAGTCATATTAATCATTGTTTATTTGGAATCATTTTATTTGGAAGTGACCATGGTATAAGCAGGATAATGCCCTTCGAGGTGTCCAATATCACCTGATAATGGACTCCGCGGAAGCAACCGTGGAATGCCTCCGCATTGTCTATTATTGGATGATATGGTACACCTCGTCGGGCATTATCCCTTACATAACCAAAACAAAGGACTTTAAATCTGCAAAAAAAATCCAGAAAAATATACAGTGCTTTCATCACCCATACACATATGAAACCAGTACAGCAGGGGTCCCCAAACCATTTTCTGCAAGGGCCAGATTATTTTTCCATTCTTTAATGTGGGGCCAGGTCGGTCTGTAACAGAAAATTACATGGGCCGGAGTGACTACCAGTATTATTGTGGAGATTTTATTATGATTTTAAATATATTTATTATGCTAGATTAGGTTATTATTTTGTTATATAACAAGGGATATATAGCCTATTAAAAGAGCATTGTTACTATCTTAATGACCTTTTTTCATAGCCATTGCTATTGAAATCAAAACTTTTACTTACTTATGCAAATTAATCAGTGTGAACTGATTATTATTATTATTTTTATTTATAAAAACAATTTGTTGAGCAGGCCATATTCGTCCCGTGGGCCGTAGTTTGGGGAACCCTGCAGTACAGTATTCAGTCTAATATGTAAATATGTTTAGTTTCATATGTTCATAAGAGAAGAAAAGGACATGTATATGGTCATTCTGAACAATGTTCTTCATGGCCCCTCATATTGTTGAGCGTGTGTGCTATGTCTACCAGGCCCAGGGTGGGGGGTAGGACCAGACGCCTGCTACACCAGGCCCAGGGTGGGGGGTTGGACCAGACGCCTGCTACTCCAGGCCCAGGGTGGGGGGTACGACCAGACGCCTGCTACTCCAGGCCCAGGGTGGGGGGTAGGACCAGACGCCTGCTACACCAGGCCCAGGGTGGGGGGTTGGACCAGACGCCTGCTACTCCAGGCCCAGGGTGGGGGGTTGGACCAGACGCCTGCTACTCCAGGCCCAGGGTGGGGGGTAGGACCAGACGCCTGCTACTCCAGGCCCAGGGTGGGGGGTACGACCAGACGCCTGCTACTCCAGGCCCAGGGTGGGGGGTACGACCAGACGCCTGCTACTCCAGGCCCAGGGTGGGGGGTTGGACCAGACGCCTGCTACTCCAGGCCCAGGGTGGGGGGTAGGACCAGACGCCTGCTACTCCAGGCCCAGGGTGGGGGGTACGACCAGACGCCTGCTACTCCAGGCCCAGGGTGGGGGGTACGACCAGACGCCTGCTACTCCAGGCCCAGGGTGGGGGGTAGGACCAGACGCCTGCTACACCAGGCCCAGGGTGGGGGGTAGGACCAGACGCCTGCTACACCAGGCCCAGGGTGGGGGGTAGGACCAGACGCCTGCTACACCAGGCCCAGGGTGGGGGGTAGGACCAGACGCCTGCTACTCCAGGCCCAGGGTGGGGGGTTGGACCAGACGCCTGCTACTCCAGGCCCAGGGTGGGGGGTAGGACCAGACGCCTGCTACACCAGGCCCAGGGTGGGGGGTAGGACCAGACGCCTGCTACACCAGGCCCAGGGTGGGGGGTAGGACCAGACGCCTGCTACTCCAGGCCCAGGGTGGGGGGTAGGACCAGACGCCTGCTACTCCAGGCCCAGGGTGGGGGGTTGGACCAGACGCCTGCTACTCCAGGCCCAGGGTGGGGGGTTGGACCAGACGCCTGCTACACCAGAGGTCCTCGCCCATTAAGTTCTGATAAGAGGGGAGGGGGGGGGGAAATATATACGAGGGCTCTTCCACTGTAAACAATTCAGCAGTTCAAAGACTGATTCGTAAAGACACAGGGTGCCATTATAATTAAGCTTTCTATCTAATTGTGCTTTACAAAATCCCTCCATGCTAACCGGAGCATGAGAGTTAAGCACAATATTGCCGCAGCGTGGGAGTTAGACAAGGAGGGCGTGGTGGCTGGGCCTGGGGCAGGAATCTCGGTGCCATCAGGGAAATAAATGGAGCAGAAAGTACATTGTCATGTGCAGTTCCCTGGGGGGGCTGTGCCATGGTCAGTTCTCTGGGGGGGGGGCTGTACCATGGTCAGTTCTCTGGGGGGGGGGGGGGCTGTACCATGGTCAGTTCTCTGGGGGGGGGGGGGCTGTACCATGGTCAGTTCTCTGGGGGGGGGGGGGGCTGTACCATGGTCAGTTCTCTGGGGGGGGGGGGGGCTGTACCATGGTCAGTTCTCTGGGGGGGGGCTGTACCATGGTCAGTTCTCTGGGGGGGGGCTGTAATATGGTCAGTTCTTGGGGGGGGGGGGGGTGTAGGTAAACCTTGCATAGGGCATCAAATGTACTAGGACCGGCACTGACGTAATCAATGGATTTATCAGTTAATCCTGTACATTAGGTGCACATTTTCCTTGAGGCTGAGTGTATTTTTCAGTTTGATCCAAAGCGATGTACGATGGGGAGATCTGAACCGGGATCTGAACCTGGCTATACCCCTCCGGCTCGTTTGGATTTGGTTTCAAAATTCACATTCCAAAATAAACGACTATGCATAAGCATTGCAGGCTGCTCAATTTACCGCGATTACACAATAACTGCGACACCAGAATTGTTTTGGATAGTCCCGACACACTGGTTAGTACACAGACCCAGGTAATATGACCTCGCTATTCCCCATGCAGAACACAGTTACTAGGTTACAAATCCCATCAATACCACTAATGCACTCATAATCCTATCTGATTGGTTGGAGAATTTAAACAGTGATTTGAAGTCTAGAAGGGAAGGTCCAGTTATGCTTTGTAGAGGGGTCCAGGGTCTCAATGGAGGCCCCGCTTTACTGCTAAGTGTTATCTGTGACAGCGAGGTAGGCAACAATATCCAGACATTCCTTTACATGAAAGGCGCTTGTACAGGGAGGGATGGAGGGTGGGCGGGGGGATGGAGGGAGGATGGAGGAGGGGCGGAGGGGAGGGAAAGGAGGACTGTTGTAGATCAAGGTGCAGCATGTGAAACCTTCTGATTGAAAGGGATAAATCGTAACCCCAAAACTCTCACCAAGCTTATATTGACTGAGACACTCCTGCTTTTCTGCTTAATCACTTCCTGATTCTGTTATCTTTCTCTCCAGGGAGGTTTAGGGTTACGGTGCGTGTCCACTACAGCAACGCGATGCGAGCGATGCAATGCCTTCCATTAATTTTCAATGGAGCCAGACGAATCGCTTGCATGGTGCATCATGGGTAGCGACGAGAAGCGATCCAAGCGATTCGAGTAGAGATTTTCTCAACTTTATGTAAATGAGGAGAGATTTTTGCGAGCGATGGCCAATGGTTGCTGCTCGTGGAATAGCAGTAGAAGGAAATGTCAAATGACGTTTTATAAAAATCACAAAAAACTGGACAATTCATGTCCCTGGAAATCCTTTTTTTTTACCAGGACAGTCTTTCAAAAAAAGAGGAGAATCCCAGGATAACCGGGAAGGAAGGCAACCTTAGTTAGCATTGACGTAAGTTTTAGCATTAGCATTGGAGTTGATGCATTCACAGGCCAAAAGAGGATTCACTTTAAGTAACTAATATTCAATCAGTCAATCATTCAGCCTGTGTTAATTAGAGACATTATAAAGTAACAACAGCAGAGCTATGGTTGCCCTCCAACAGTTCAAGGCGCAAAGTTATCACAAAGTACAGTAGTATGTCCCAAATGTATGCATACTGCCTGCAAAACGAACTTTGTAAAGGCAGTTGCAGACATACTTAAAGTAAAATGAGATTTAAGAGGTAGGAGTTTGGCAGGAATTGTTTTTCTCTTCCATGACATTCACTTCCTGTTGTTTATGACAGAGTGGGAGTTGTGTTCCACCTACTGGAGCGGTGGGTAACTGCAGTACAGCCAAGAGAGCAAAAGCCTTGCTTTAGAAGCTTGTACTCAAGTACACCACCTCAACAAGCCCATTCTCCTACTGTGTTCTGACATACCTGACCCATCTCTGTGTTCTCACATACCTCACCCATCTCTGTGTTCTCACATACCTCGCCCATCTCTGTGTTATGACATACCCCACCCATCTCTGTGTTCTGTATCTGTGTGGTTAAAGGAAGTACACAGACGTGTGTGTGGTAAATAGTGTTTAGATGCCGTGTGCCTTTCATGCAACACACCCCAGGGCTTAAGCACAGAATCAACACTGGCGACCAGAAGCAGTTTCAGTCTGAAGGTCAGATGTTTGACTGCTCTCCTTGGGTTAGGGTTAGTTTCAGTCTGAAGGTCAGATGTTTGACTGCTCTCCTTGGGTTAGGGTTAGTTTCAGTCTGAAGGTCAGATGTTTGACTGCTCTCCTTGGGTTAGGGTTAGTTTCAGTCTGAAGGTCAGATGTTTGACTGCTCTTCTTGGGTTAGGGTTAGTTTCAGTCTGAAGGTCAGATGTTTGACTGCTCTCCTTGGGTTAGGGTTAGTTTCAGTCTGAAGGTCAGATGTTTGACTGCTCTCCTTGGGTTAGGGTTAGTTTCAGTCTGAAGGTCAGATGTTTGACTGCTCTCCTTGGGTTAGGGTTAGTTTCAGTCTGAAGGTCAGATGTTTGACTGCTCTCCTTGGGTTAGGGTTAGTTTCAGTCTGAAGGTCAGATGTTTGACTGCTCTCCTTGGGTTAGGGTTAGTTTCAGTCTGAACGTCAGATGTTTGACTGCTCTCCTTGGGTTAGGGTTAGTTTCAGTCTGCAGGTCAGATGTTTGACTGCTCTCCTTGGGTTAGGGTTAGTTTCAGTCTGAAGGTCAGATGTTTGACTGCTCTCCTTGGGTTAGGGTTAGTTTCAGTCTGAAGGTCAGATGTTTGACTGCTCTCCTTGGGTTAGGGTTAGTTTCAGTCTGAAGGTCAGATGTTTGACTGCTCTCCTTGGGTTAGGGTTAGTTTCAGTCTGAAGGTCAGGTGTTTGACTGCTCTCCTTGGGTTAGGGTTAGTTTCAGTCTGAAGGTCAGGTGTTTGACTGCTCTCCTTGGGTTAGGGTTAGTTTCAGTCTGAAGGTCAGGTGTTTGACTGCTCTCCTTGGGTTAGGGTTAGTTTCAGTCTGAAGGTCAGATGTTTGACTGCTCTCCTTGGCTTAAGGTTAGTTTCAGTCTGAAGGTCAGATGTTTGACTGCTCTCCTTGGGTTAGTTTCAGTCTGAAGGTCAGATGTTTGACTGCTCTCCTTGTCTGAAGGTCAGGTGTTTGACTGCTCTCCTTGTCCAACAGATGACGATGTGGATCTGGAGGCGCTGGTGAATGACATGAACTCTTCCTTCGAGAGCCTATACACCACATGCAGCCTGCTGACTGACTCCACCCCCTTACTGCAGAACGGCCAATCGCAGCGCCCAGCCGCGACCACAGAGGCCTGCACGCTGCAGTCTGTGTCGCCCAAACAAAATCTGCGAAGGTCCCAGCCAATGCACATCCTTGCCTTCAGGTACACACACATATACACGTACATTCGACAAACACGCACGTTCATTTAGGTTGGTTTAGGTGCAGTTCTGTGGACATGTGCGAAACCCCCTGTGACACTGATTGTAAAAAGGGCTGTTAAATTAATTTTAGTCATAACCACTCGCATAACACTGGTCAAACACACAGTAAAAACTGCCCAATGTTTGTGATACAGCATAGTAATGGTGTGCTCATATTACAAGGAGCCTGCGGTGTAAACACGTAACCGAAGCAGAACAGCACACGGGAATAGAACTAAGGTGTATTATATTGGTGCATGCAGTAGTGCAAATGACTCTTTTTGGAGCATATATCAGGCATATACCAGGTCTGTGCTGATTTGACCATTTGGTCCAGAATAAAGAGTGTCTGGTTTCAGCATGGTCTGTGTATCAAGGCCCAGAGAAACCAGATCTGGTGGCTGTAGGACACACACACTGGGAGATTATGCAGCCCTGACCTCCATCTCACCCCCGCCCCAGCTTACATGTGACAACATCAAAAGGATCGGAGCTTTTGAACTCCCTCGGATGCGGCTCAAGTAGTGTAGAAATGTTGGAGCCGGCTAGCCGTCACGGCTCAGACGCCACCTCGTCAGTGCAGAGGGGAGCTGAGAGGAGCTAGCTAGTTGACGGCTGCTAGCTCTGTTTAGGAGTCAGTTTACCTGTTTGGGGTTCATGTGAAGGTCAGTGAATGGAAATAGCTGAAGATGTTTTGATGGATTTTGAAGGGTATGAGTAAGTCAAGCTCCATGCCTGTCTGGGTTAGGGTTAGAATCCCCTCCAAACAATCAACTCTTAAAGCTTCGATTTGACCACCCATTCACCAAGGCAGGCTTCCTCTGTCAGCAGTCCTGTCCGTCCGGTGTGTTGACCAGTCCTGTCGGTCTGTCTGTCTGGTGTTGACCAGTCCTGTATGTCTGTCTGTTGACCTGTCTGTCTGTCGATCTGTCTGGTGTTGACCAGTCCTGTATGTCTGTCTGTTGACCTGTCTGTCTGTCAGTCTGGTGTTGACCAGTCCTGTATGTCTGTCTGTTGACCTGTCTGTCTGTCGGTCTGGTGTTGACCAGTCCTGTATGTCTGGCTGTTTACCTGTCTGTCTGTCTGTCTGGTGTTGACCACTCCTGTCTGTTTGTCTGTCTGTCTGTCTGTCTGGTGTTGACCTGTCTGTCTGTCTGTTTGATGTTGACCAGTCCTGTCTGTCTGTCTGGTGTTGACCACCCCTGTCTGTCTGTTTGTCTGGTGTTGACCAGTCATGTCTGCCTGTCTGTCTGACTGTCTGATGTTGACCAGTCCTTTCTGTCTGTCTGTTTACCTGTCTGTCTATCTGTCTGTAGGTCTGGTGTTGACCTGTCCTGTATGTCTGTCTGGTGTTGACCACTCCTGTCTCTCTGTCTGGTATTGACCTGTCTGTCTGTCTGTCTGTCTGGTGTTGACCAGTCCTGTCTGTCTGTCTGTTTACCTGTCTGTCTGTCTGGTGAATTGTCCGTCTGTCTGGTGTTGACCAGTCTTGTCTGTCTGTCTGTCTGGTGTTGACTTGTCTGTCTGTCGACCTCTCTGTCTGTCTTGTGTTGACCTGTCTGTCTGGTGTTGACCATTCCTGTCTGTCTGTCTGGTGTTGACTTGTCTGTCTGTCTGTCTGGTGACCTCTCTGTCTGTCTTGTGTTAACTTGTCTGTCTGTCTGGTGTTGACCATTCCTGTCTGTCTGTCTGTTGACCTGTCTGTCTGTGTGTTTTACCAGGAGACTGCAGGAGGAGGAGGAGCAGCTAAGGACCTCCTCCCTGCCAGCCATCCCTAACCCCTTCCCAGAGCTGTGCAGTCCAGCCAGCTCCCCTGTCCTCAGCCCCGGGTCCCTCCCACCCTGCCCACCCTCCTCTGGAAAACACGTGAGACACCCTCAACTCCTCAGCTCAGACAGACACATCGCAACGTCGCATGATCGACAAAATATCAAGTGTCTGGAGTATTTTTATGTATTTAGCTATGGAAATATATAGATATATTTTTTGTCTCTACTATGCTTTATTGGATCGTTTTTAAGTGATGTTTGACAGAAAAGGCAGGGAGACGGAGGGGGGGGGGGGGGGGGCATGCCAACCCAGGACACTTCTTATTGGCCTGAATAAATTGATATATACAATATTATATTTGAAACTAACAAAAAACCCTGATGAAGCGTTAACAACACTCCTGCTGTTAGTTTAAAACACATGCATTATTTGTAGTGCAGGCATTTTTCTCGTTGTCATGTCTGAGGAGAGGCTAAGATCGTCTTTGGAATTTCCCTTGGCCTGATTTAATATGTCATCCTCCAAGTCGTGTTGGCATGGCGACTGCCTCAGTTTTAGAGCTTGTGCGTTCTGTTCCTGGAAGACATTAGCCATGTTCAGTCCAAAGGTGACCTTAACACTGGAGGATTCTTCAGTCACATGACCAGGATTATATAACTCCAGTGTGGGGCTGGGCGGTATGGCCTAAAATGTACTTCTGAAGCACGGATGGTAACAGTATATATATATCACGATATATTCATTTTTCTCAAAATGTCATGACAAATGTAATCTGCACCGCTGCTATATTTGCATTCGTTGAATTTTTACAACTTTTGCAGTGCTTTCCCACGGAGAAGAGCAAACATGTAGCTTTCAACAGTAGCCTACATTTATGGGATCACAAGAAAACTTAGTTCAATATTTGTAATGAGCTAGCTTTAACAAATTATTACTTGGCTGAATAGTCAATTCTGTTAGCCTACAATAAACATTTCACAGTTCTAACCAACCTGGCATTATTTTGTGCATGGCTACACTCTTCAACTGGCAATTGTTGACGTTGGAGGTTGTCTTATAAAACCGAATGGTAAAGCCCAAAAACGATACTCCACTCCATCTGTGCAATAGGCAACTGATGAGGATCCGAAAGATTGCTTGCGATGTTTGGGTTGATTGATTGTGATACTTGCCTTCAAATCCCGTACAGTAATGTTATGCTGTGCCTGGTGTGATGGGGCTGTGACAAATCTTACATTTACATTCATGCATTTAGCAGAATCTTATTTCTGGAAGGCTCTACCGCAGTAAGCACGGTATAGTCAAATTCCATATCGTAGGCCAAATTCATACTGGTATATTTTTATACCGTTCATACTGCTCACCCCTACTCCAGTGTCAACTTTACTACCACTTTCCTAACATCTTTTGATCTTATTCCACACTTGCAGAACTGGCCTATCAGAACTGGGCATAGCAGAACCAGGCTAACAGAGAGATAAAGGCACGAGAGTGCTGTGCAGACTGTTGGCCAGGCCTGTCAGGGTTCACTGCTCTGTCACTCTGTAACACAGCATTTAGGCCACCATCTGATTCTCGTTATTACTTCCTCCTCTGCCGCTCTCAACCAAGCTATCATCTCTATGCTCATAAAGGGGAATGTGCTCTCTTAAAGGGGAAGGGTCCAACTAACTGGTCATATTTCAGTTGTATCTTGGGATCCACTTGATTTAACCTGCCTAGGATACATGTTAAAGAAAACCTGCCCTTTAGATAATATTCCATTGCTAGCATGCATACAGACACACACTAATTTCTAATAAGTCCAATAATTTCTCTGAAGCCAAGTATGAATGCAGATCAAGTCCTCAATGTGTCGCTAAATGCTGTAGGCCTAACAGTTTGTACTCAAGTTTCTAGGGATATTGATTTTCATCTATTGGTCGACATTATTGGCTGAACTTCAATAAACAAAACTTTCAGTCAATTAAGTAGTTGTCTTAAAGGTAGTTGTCTTAAAGGCAGGGTAGGTAATGTTGAAGCATTTTTTGTCATATTTACTAAAATAAACCTCACATTATGATAGCAACCAACACATCCCAAGATCTGACAGTAAACACTGTCAGACACTAAAATTATTGGTTTTGAAGAGAGGAGGTGGGATATTGTGGTTTGAATCCTCTCAAACTCAAGTCAAAATGGACCTACCCTACCTTTACATTCATGCAGTGCATTCTCCTTGAACAGTATCAGGTCACGCAGTCCAGATAAAAGATCCGGGGACTGTATTCCAGCTGCATGCTAGCTAGCTGATCCCACCCCATCAAGATGGCCTCTTCCTCTCCTCTGGTCAAGCCAGTGCTTGTGAGAAGGAGACAACCGAACCTGCCTCCGTGTGATTCTTGAACGTTATTATGTCATGTGTACAGTATGTGTGTACACCGTGCCATAGTGTGTGTGTGTGTGTGGGATCTCCTCACAGACTGGGTATAGCACCATTTAGTTCTTCAGTGATTACTTACGAGCCTGTTAATAGACACAGGTTGAATGGGGGCCAGGCTTGTGGTTTGGACTGGTTCGTTTCACCTGTCAGGACGTATTTTTCCATGTTTGCATGCGGAACAAGCCTGGACCTGCTCCCAGGGGATTAGCTGGCATGGTGCAGAGGTGACAGACACTTTGGGCTGAACCGGACCACTTGAATCTCCGAGC
This sequence comes from Hypomesus transpacificus, assembly GCF_021917145.1. Classification (NCBI taxonomy): domain Eukaryota; kingdom Metazoa; phylum Chordata; class Actinopteri; order Osmeriformes; family Osmeridae; genus Hypomesus; species Hypomesus transpacificus. Next base: position 412,311 of record NC_061061.1, on the reverse strand, counting down.
TCTGAATTCAAGCTTAACATTTAACTGCACAGGACACAGAGTGCTCATGCAATTCCGTCTATCAGAGTGCATTGATGTCTTCCTTTATCTGTGCCCAATGGGGCGACCACAAATGGACAGTGATCTGTAGTGGCCTGAAAAGAACCAGTGCCCCCCCCCCCCCCCACACACACACACACACACACACACACACACACCCCCGTCACCCTGAGGCTGTAACTGTAGGGATGTACAGTGTAAGCAACAGGCAGTGCATTAGTTCAAAGTCATGCATTTGTTTAACATTTAGCTTGTATCCAAAGCAACATACTGGAAGGGGGGCAATTGAAATCACAACCTCTTGATCTGCAGTCAAATGCTCTAACCACTGAGCTGCAGCGAACACACCGGCCGTATAACGGGCTGTAGCTGTCAGTGTGTGGTGTTTGGGGCTGTAGCTGACAGTGTGTGGTGTTTGGGGCTGTAGCTGTCAGTGTTTGGGGCTGTAGCTGTCAGTGTGTGGTGTTTGGGGCTGTAGCTGTCAGTGTGTGGTGTTTGGGGCTGTAGCTGACAGTGTGTGGTGTTTGGGGCTGTAGCTGTCAGTGTGTGGTGTTTGGGGCTGTAGATGTCAGTGTGTGGTGTTTGGGGCTGTAGCTGTCAGTGTGTGGTGTTTGGGGCTGTAGCTGTCAGTGTGTGGTGTTTGGGGCTGTAGCTGTCAGTTTGTGGTGTTTGGGGCTGTAGCTGACAGTGTGTGGTGTTTGGGGCTGTAGCTGTCAGTGTGTGGTGTTTGGGGCTGTAGATGTCAGTGTGTGGTGTTTGGGGCTGTAGATGTCAGTGTGTGGTGTTTGGGGCTGTAGCTGTCAGTGTTTGGGGCTGTAGCTGTCAGTGTGTGGTGTTTGGTGCTGTAGCTGTCAGTTTGTGGTGTTTGGGGCTGTAGCTGACAGTGTGTGGTGTTTGGGGCTGTAGCTGTCAGTGTGTGGTAACGCGTTACAGTAGTCAGACTACTTTTGTCAGGTAACGAGTAACTTAACACGTTACTTATTTAATTGAATGAATCCGTCACTAGTTCCTTGTTCAAACAAGTAACACGTTACTTAATTTAGTATTTTGGTCACGAGCCCTCAGCATGTAGCTAAAAGTCTAGGAAAGTTGAGGCTACTTTTCGTTATATAGGCAACTACGAAAACGTCTTTATCTGCTAGACAATGGGTTCCCCTTGGGATTTATGTATTATCGTTCAGTGGTTTAGGTTTAGGATTATATTACAGTAAGTACAATTGTCTGGTTCAGTACATAAGTGAACACCATTTTGCTACCATATACCTAGCTATTGCTTATCTTAGTTTTGCTGCTAGATTCAAACCTAGCCCTGGTAAATTGTAGAGCTAGCTAACTACTAGACTTCTGCCTGGCATTGTACAACATTGTTTATTGATAAAAGAGTTTCTTGATTCAAAACTTCATGCAAATATTGCTTTTCATTATGGTGGATTATTACTTTGATCCGTCTTGCTGTATAATGAGGATTGATCATGTTATATGTGAGTGACACTGAATATTCAGTACAATATGTGGTATTGCTGAGATCAACCCATTAAATGTGTCTTCTGGGCATAAGAGTGACCAAGGTGAATCGTCCTACAAATAAAATACTTTTCTTAATGTGACGCAAAACTAACTTAACGCCTTACTGTCTACAGCAAGTAACTAAGTAACGTAACTAGTTACTTTACAAGGAATGGAACTAGTGACTGTAATTAGTTAATTTAAAAAGTAACGTTACCCAACACTGGTGGTGTTTGGGGCTGTAGCTGACAGTGTGTGGTGTTTGCAGAGCGCCAGGAGCAGAATAACAGGACGGTTGCTCTGTTTCAAGATTGAACCCTCTCACCCACTGGTTGGTTCAGACCTAGAAAATTCAGTTTGGGACTAACTGAAAATTAATTTGACGTGATAATTAGACAACAAGGAATCATTTGAATTCCACATTATGAGTCAGCACAGTTTATGGAGTGACTTAGTTAGGAGCAGCCAGCTCCCTGGCAGCTCAGCCTGGAACACTCCAGACCCTGACTGGCCTCATTCAGAAGGGGGCTTGTCTCGCAAATCTCATTAGTGTATGTCACTGGTCCCAGTACAGCACTGACCACACACCGCCACCACACTGTACAGTTGAGTCATTAAAGAGGTACTTGTCAATCGCAAGGGGGGGAGAAAGGGGGCATGGAAAGAGAGAGAGGGGGGGGGGGAGAAAGGGGGCAGGGAAAGAGAGCGAGAGGGGGGATTCTGGCAAACCCAAGTCACCTAATCAATGGCTGTTTCTTGTTGGGTAAGTGGATCATTTGAGAGAGATGGATTAGACGCAGGGGCAAGACCAGGGATCTTTGTATGTTAGATGGTAGAATAGAACACAGTAGAACATAACACAGTAAAATAGAACACCGTAGAATAGAACAGGATTGTCCGTCAAAGGATGTGGATTGGTCTCAAGGTTACATAAAAAACAGCCTCACAAAGACCCGATAACCAGCCCAGAGACATGGTCGTGATAAACCAGCCCAGAGGCATGCATCTGATAACCAGTTCAGAGACATGGACCTGATAACCAGCACAGAGTTTTGGACCTAATAACCAGGCCAGATACATGGATCTAATAACCAGCCCAGAGACATGGACCTGATAACCAGCCCAGAGACATGGACCTGATAACCAGCCCAGATACATTATCCTGATAACCAGCCCAGATACATTGTCCTGATAACCACCCCAGGGACATGGTCCTGATAACCAGCCCAGATAAATGGATCTGATAACCAACCCAGAGACATGAACCTGATAACCAGCCCAGATACATGGTCGTGACAACCAGTTCAGAGACATGGACCTGATAACCAGCCCAGATACATGGTCCTGATAACCAGCCCAGATACATGGACTTGCAGGGCTATCCCTGAGCCCAGGGCAGTTTGAGTCAGATTGTGTGAATGTGCGTGTGTGTGCCTGTGTGTGTGTGTGTGCGTGTGTTAGTGTATGTATGTGTTCTTTCACCTTACCCTTTGGGGATTATATTACACACACACAAGTATGTCCTGAGTCAATGGAGATGGGCGGCTGAATGAGGGCAGTGTTAAAACAGGAAGTTTCTCTGTCCCCCTCTTTCTCTCCTTCTTTCTCTCCTTCTTTCTCTCCCCCTTTCTCTCTCTCTCTCTCTCTCTCTCTCTCTCTCTCTCTATCTCTCACTCACTCACTCTCACACACACACACACACCTTCTATGAAACGCACACACAATCACAGACAGACTTCGTGGAATTGGGCAGTCGGACATTTGCTCACCGAGCGAACCACATATGAACCACAAATATTAGGTGCTGGTAGTGTTACTAGGTCAACTGGTACGTTCCCATTGACGTTATCCTGCTTACTGACTCCACATCAGCTGTTCCCGCGGACGCAGAGCCGTGGCTCTACAACGGGAGACGAAAAGAGACGTAGGGAGACAGACAGATGAAGAAAGGGAGGGGAGACAGACAGAGCCTTATGACATGCTGGGACTTCCCCTCTCTCTGAGTTTCTGTGACGGAGAGAGGGGGGGGGGGTAAAGGCTAGAGGGGAGACGGAGAGAGAGAGAGAGAGAGAGAGAGAGAGAGAGAGAGAGAGAGAGAGAGAGAGAGAGAAAGAGAGAGAGAGAAAGAGAGAGAGAGAGGGGGGGGGGGGGTAAAGAGAGAGGGGAAAGGAGAGAGCTGTGACTTACGACACGCCTCACTGTCTTGAGTCAGTGGGGGAAGGCGGGAGGGGGTATAGAGAAAGATAGAGAGAGTGGGAGGGGGTATAGAGAAAGATAGAGAGGGTGGGAGTGGGTATAGAGAAAAAGAGAAAGAGAGAGAGGGTGAGAGACAAGTCCATAAGAGCGAGAAAGACACTGAGAGGTAGGAAGGGAGGGAGGGAGGAGGGAGGAGAGAGGAGAGAGGAGTGTGTAGGAAGAGGGGGGAAGGAAGTGGAGAGAGATCGGGGAAGGAGGGAGATATAGGGAGAGAGGAGTGTGTAGGAATGGAGGGAGGGGAAGAGAGAGGGGGAGAGTCTCTCCCGGAGAGAGGAGTGTTTTGGAATGGAGGGAGAGGAAGAAGTGAGACAGAGAGGGAGAGAGAGAGGGAGGAGTGTTTTGGAATGGAGGGAGAGGAAGAAGGGAGAGAGAGAGAGAGGAGTGTGTAGGAAGGGAGTGGAGGGAGAGACAGCTGGTCAGTGTTCCACACAGTCTACAGATCTGTTCTAAGTTTCTGTCTGACTCACCATTCCTTTCTCATTCTTTCTCTTTCTGTCTCTTTGGTTCTTTCACTTTTCCTTTCCTTTCGTCCACACATGTGCACCCCTCCCCCACACCCAGCTCCCTCACTCTCTTTAAATAGTAACTAGAGCAGAGAATTCACCTCGTGTCACTTCTGTGACTTATTACCTCCGCTGCTCTCTGTCCCTGTAGTCTCCTGGTGGAGTGTGTTCCTAGACATGTTTACACACACAGAGGGTGGCAGGGTGACCAGCCTCCCCCAACAGACCCCTGTCTCCTGCCCTGCCCGCCACAGGGCACAGGGAGTGTGGATCAGGAGCAGAGGTAGGGGTAGAGAGACCGACAGCCGGGGTGTGGATAGCATGAGCCGGCAGGAGACAAAGGTATCAGGATCTGGCTCCGGAGAGAGGAGCGATCTGAGGAGTGAATCTCCAAAGTTTGATGCTTGTTGAGGCAACAAGCTCTTACTTGAAAAACTTGGGATTGTTCGAGGTTCAGGCGGCCATGCCCCCCCCTTCCCTCTACTTTCCTCCACCCCCCCCCCCACCCACCCTCCCCCAGTCCAGAAACAAGTCAGCCACAGCTAGTCTGTCTGTGCGTCTGTGTAGAGGACTGGGCATGTGCATGACTGTGCGTCTGTGTAGAGGACTGGGCATGTGCATGACAGACTTGAGTGTGTGTGTATGTGTGTCAGCGTGTGTGGGAATGATTACATCAGGGTGAGCGAGCCCTGTGATTGGCTAGCTTGTGTGGTTTGATTCGGCTCCTAGTGTAACCCTTTGTGAAGCGGCAGAGCAAAGTTAGCAGCCACTTGAGGTGCAACTGTCTTCTGAGGGGGTTTTGTGACGGATACCTAACTGCCACACAGACACAACGCGACACAGAGGAAGTCAGGACGGTTTAAGGAGGCTTTTTGAAACAGTTTTTTGGATAAAGGGATAGGAGAGGAGGAGGATTGCGGTTGTGGAGGGAAGCTCACTCTGAAAATGCCTTCGTGTTCCACTGAGTGCTGCCTGTTACAAACTGTGGAGGTGAGCTCTCTCATATCTCAGCTCTTTTTTCTCTATCCTTTTCTTTCTCTCCCTTTTTAGTTCCTTCTCGGTTTTTCTCTCTTTCTCTCTCGCTTTCTCTGTCTAGACTGACTGAACGGTCTTCGAAGCTAGATAATAGATGAAAAAATTGACTGATTAAAGATATTTTGTCTGAATTGAGTAGAGGCATAAATATTAAATCGAAGACCAAATACGTTTCTCCGTCAGAAGAAATTCAACTGATTTTGCTGAAAGTGATGGTTGAAAAAAGGAACTGTGAAAGCCTGTCTGATCAGAGGTGTCACGTTCATGGTGTGTCGTATCTGGGACACCAGCTTATCAGAAGTAGGGGCCTGAGGAGATGGTATGATCTGCTAGATTGTTTCAATAAATTATCCTAATTGATCCGTGAAGTGAGTGAGTGTGAGTGTGTGTGTGTATGTGTGGATTGTGAGGGAGATGAAAGCCGTATATAACCTGGGCATCTCTGATGAGGCAGATGCTTATATGAAAAATATATATGCTACTCTTCCAAGTAAAAAAACATACTGAAAGTGTGATTACAAAGTACAAGTACAACCACACTTAACATATATTAAAGTTGTCACTAATTGTGTGAATGTACAAAACTATAAAATAAGGATACTTTAAGTGTAATATACAGTATATAATATCACATATATAATATAATGACAATGTATTAAGCTCTCACATATGAATTAAAAGTATACTCTATTTCCACTTTTGTTATATTCTCCCACAAAAAGCTTTCCTTTTTCTCAAGGTACGAATGCACGCACAAAATCCCCTTTCCACTGTCTCAAACATTTCAGAAATGTGTTTTAAATTTGATACGAAACGTCTAGATAAAATGTTGAAAGAGGAACAAATACAGAGTAAAACTTTTGTAACTTCTAAACTATGGAGGATTATAGGGGCCAAAACTAAATAAATAAATACTTGGATAAATAAACAATTATACAACACAAAGCTTAAATAAATGACACAAAATATATAAATGTTAAATGTATTTGTGTGTATATATATATATGTTTACGTTTTCATGTGTTTACATTTATTCATTTATACTTACATTTATTCATTTATACTTACATTTATTCATTTATACTTACATTTATTTATTTATACTTACATTTATCCACGGTGAAACTTCCTGCAGCAAAATAAATCTGTCGTCCCCCCGTTACCAAGTCAGGGGGCGGGTCAAAGCCTCTGATTGGTGGTTCAACTTGAATCGACTGCTTTTGACTATTCCAAGGTGGCAGCACCTTGTGCGGATTCAATGAATGAAATATTGAATGCTACAGTGGTCGAAATGTTGGCGGAAGCTGAAGAGATGGAGGCACCTGCCAGTTCACTTTTTTTTACATCATATTGAGAGCTTCGCTGAAATTATAGGAATGATATTGGCCCTAACTGACACAGACATCAATGAAAATGTGTTCACGATCCTCAGCGAGATGATACAGCATAGGGGTGGGCATATCGATCTTAAGACCGACAGTGGCCGGGTTGGGAAACCCGGCAACTATCGATACCAACGTTGGTATCAATAGCCTGATTGATAGCGTGATAAGATCGATACTTAAGTTTCATTCCACACTGAGTACACAACTCCCTTTACATCATAGTGGTTGTGCAAACACCGTCTAACTTCGCTC
>NC_061061.1:310335-400335 GCF_021917145.1 Hypomesus transpacificus | reverse complement strand
GGCAGGTGAAGGGGTTATGTTAGCCAGCTACAGGTGAGATGTGTGAGCTAGCTACAGGTGAGATGTGTGAGCTAGCTACAGGTGAGATGTGTGAGCTAGCTACAGGTGAGATGTGTGAGCTAGCTACAGGTGAGATGTGTGAGCTAGCTACAGGTGAGATGTGTGAGCTAGCTACAGGTGAGATGTGTGAGCTAGCTACAGGTGAGATGTGTGAGCTAGCTACAGGTGGGATGTGTGTAGGGTGACCCAACATGTCCTCTTTTCGAGACCTTAAAAAATCTGTCTGGCAGGAATTCCAAAACTGACGGGGATTTTTCCTTGTCGGATATTTGTGTTTCTCTGGGTCTTTCACAAACTATTACGCCCTTACGCGTTTTTGGAAAGGGTATCTCCCTTACGTTCCACCTTCTTGCGCGAGCTCTGACTGTAGATAGAACTGTCATTTTGATCAGACAGTGCGGCATGCAATACACGACCAGCACCAGCTACAGGTGAGATGTGTGAGCTAGCTACAGGTGAGATGTGTGAGCTAGCTACAGGTGTACCAGACAGGTGTTTGGGTGATGTGTGAGCTAGCTGCAGGTGTACCAGACAGGTGTTTGGGTGATGTGTGAGCTAGCTGCAGGTGTACCAGACAGGTGTTTGGGTGATGTGTGAGCTAGCTGCAGGTGTACCAGACAGGTGTTTGGGTGATGTGTGAGCTAGCTGCAGGTGTACCAGACAGGTGTTTGGGCTCTGGCTGATGTGGGCTTCTTCTCCTCAGGAGCCAAGACATCTGCAGCTGCTGGCAGACCTGGAGGACAACAACCTGTTCACCGTCACCGCTGGTAGGAAGCTTCACTGTGCTCCAACAGACTACCAGTTCTGCATCAAGGTTAGTCCACCCAGGTCTCATCCCATGAACCACAACTGCTTAATGAGTTAGATATGGTCCTTGCACTGTATTCATAAAAAATATAAATAAATGATGCTTTATGAAACTAGAGACTGCTCTTTGACCTGCAGAGTAATCAGTACAGGGTGAGACAGGGTTAGGGTCAGGGTCATGTTAGGGTCAGGGTTGTGTTACGGTCAGGACCAGAGTTGTGTTAGGCTCAGGGTCAGGTTAGGGTCAGGGTTGTGTTACGGTCAGGGTTAGGGTCAGGGTTAAGTCAGGATCAGATTTGTGTCAGGGTCAGTGTTAGGGTCAGGTCAGGGTTACGCCAGTGTTAGGGTAAAGCTGAAGGCTAGGTTAGGGTGAGGGCCTGGTTAACAGTGACTATGGTCAGTGAATTTCAGCACAGTGACATCCATTACAATAGCTCTTTCTGATTGGTCGCTGTGTGTTGATTGACAGCCCAGTAAAGGCGGCTGTGAGGGGCGGGAGCTGCGGATACTGTGTGCAGAAGACGAGCAGAGCCGTACTTCCTGGATGACCGCCTTCCGGCTCTTCAAGGTAACGGTGCCATTGCAACAGGCCTTTGTTACCGAGGGATGTCAGCTGTCCAGGGGTCAGTGCACTAAGCAGTTCAGACAGAGACATGACTGGGACACGTTCAGGCGCTCCTCATGATGCGCTGACAACTCTTTGAATTTGTTTCATTTGTGTCCACCGTGAATCAGTTCGGTGTGTCATCATTTTACATGGACGTGTTCCTTTTTGCAGTATGGAATCGTTTTGTATCAAAACTACAAGATCCCACAGCAGAGAAAAAACTTGCTGTTCACAGGACCAATGGTAAGTCTCATTCTTTACACACACCATTCCAAACACACACCATTCCAAACACACACCATTCCAAACACACACCAGAAGTGGCAGGTGCACCCCAACACCCCACCTCGGTACGTTGATTTGGTTAATTTGCTAATTGAATACTTTACAGTAGATTAGACCTGATTAAACCTAATGACTAGGTGAAGGGAGATAGCAGAAATGGCTTGGTAGGGTGCTTCGCTCATGTTTCATCAGAAACACAGATCAAGCCTGAATATTTCTGCACAGGCTTTTTAATACTTACCCTAACATTATTCACAACAAAGACACTGCCATCACAAATCACCACGGTGATGCAATGTGACGAGCCAGCTCTCTGTCGCCCCCTAGCGGAGCGTATCCGAAAACTCCCTGGTGGCCATGGACTTCTCTGGGCGTATCGGCCGTGTGATCGAGAACCCAGTGGAGGCCCAGAGTGCTGCGCTGGAGGAGGCACATGCCTGGAGGGTGAGGCTGACAGAAACAGATACAGTATATATACTGTATACACATATATACTGTACCAGACTGGTACTGTACAAATATACACTCTGGTACATAAACACACTGGTACAATAATAACCTGGAGGCTGGCACACTGCCACTAACTCAAAGGCCTACACAACTGTGCATAAGTCTAGACCACTGAGATTGTTTACATGAATGTTGTCTTGAGTATTTATGCTTTGGTCCTCTGTGTTTGTGTGGCAGTATCAGAGTGCAGTGTTGACATTGGTTTGGTTTAGTCTTCTCATGTCACTAGTTATGAATGAATTTACATTTACATGATACTGGTCCATGAACTAACCTGTGTTGTTTGTGTGGATGTGTTTGTGTGGATGTGTTTGTGTGGATGTGTGACTGCGTCTCTCAGAAGAAAAGTCAAAGACTGAACACAGCCAATCCAAGCCCCTTACATCATTCATCCTTAAGCTCAGGTACGAACTCAACCACACGCATATTTGTGTGGTGTACACTATTTTCGTTTCTTACATTTTGGTTATTGTCAAAGCAAATTGTTTATTCATGAATGTGATCTACGCAAGATGAGATGCATTTATCACAGCATGCCGGTAGCTAGTGGTGATGAGAGGAACTCCGTTCCTAACAGTCTCTCTCCTCTACCCTCTCCCTCTCCTCCTTTTCATCTCTGTCTTGGTCTCTATCCTCCCGCTGCTTCTTTGACTCCTCCCCCTGCTCTCTCTCTTCCCTCCTCCTCGTCCAGTGATTCACAGCACCCAGCTGTGGTTCCATGGCAGGATCACACGTGAGGAGTCCCACAGGATGGTGTACCAGCAAGGCCAGGTGGACGGGTGAGACAGGCTCCACAAGCTGCCCTCCTAGCACGATCCCGTTACTGTTGGGGCCAGGGCATTACGGTGGGAGGGTATAGCTCAGTGGTTAGAGCACTTGACTGCAGGTGTTAAATAAATATATTCACATGGAAATACTGTTAGTAGAGAGCTAGCAAGAGAACTTTTGTTCTGATGTCGACTGATGTGTGTTCAGGCTGTTGTGACGTTGTGTGTTCAGGCTGTTGTGACGTTGTGTGTTGTGTGTTCAGGCTGGTGTGACGTTGTGTGTTCAGGCTGGTGTGACGTTGTGTGTTGTGTGTTCAGGCTGTTCCTGCTGAGGGTCAGTCAGAGCAATCCCAAGGCATTCGTCCTCACTCTGTGCCATCACCAGAAGATCAAACATTTCCAGATTTTGACGGTAAGCCTGCTCTGATAACAATAAGACGAGGGGATAAATGTTTACAGATGTTTAAGGTGGCAGATAAGAACAGTCCCTATTTTGATCTTCCTGAGCATTTTGTGATGGCCTACGGTACACGATGGGGCACAGAGGGTGAATCAGCGTGTTTCTCTCTTTCTTATTGGTCCTCTTCCTTCTTTTTCTGTTTTCTGATTGGACGGCGGAGGGCAGTGTGAAGAGGAGGGACAAGTGTTCTTCAGCCTTGACGACGCCGCCACCAAGTTCACTGACCTCATCCAGCTGGTAGAGTTTTACCAGCTCAACAGAGGAGTCCTGCCTTGCAAACTCAAACACCCATGCACCCTTGTGGCCTTATGACCCTTGACCTCTGACCTCCAACCTCGGACTTGACCTGAAAACAAGTGACAGTTGTTTTTTGTGTCCTTGAGAAGCAGAAGCTGGAGAACAAACTCATGTAAGAGCAGCCAACATGGTTCTGTCCCTGGGAGAGGCTCTACGTCAACAGAATGGATTCATTTGTTGTGTTTGTATCCATAATCGTCAGTTTGGTATTCGGTCAAAACTGTTTTGTTTGTCATCGAACAATTGCCGTCATTTAAAAAAATATAGTTTTTAGATAGTCCAACCAATTAGATCTCTGCACTTGGAATAGCCTTACTTCCAGTACTGTATCCGAGTCCTTTGTTCCTGTTATTAATTGTGTTGTAGAGCATGAGCTACGGTACAAGGCAGGGCCTGAACTCTGGGCGCAGACAAAACGACTGCTCACACTAGGACACAAACAATACGGATTAACTTGATTTTCATTGGAACTTGTCCATCAAAAGCCTAAATGTGCTTTTAGGTTTACTAATTATGTTCATCTAAAAACCAGGTGTGAAATCTCCTTTGATTGACTGTCGGTGTGTTTAAAGGGGCGGCCTCTATACAAGCTGCTGTGAAGGTGATCCTAAATGTACACTTTGTTAACACTCCTGTTTTTATAGTGATAGTGTGGGCATATATATTCAAATGATATGGCACAGTATTTTCATCGTTTTGAGTTATTTTTATCATGTGGATGGCCCTTAAAACAAGTGGTAGAACTGAAGAACACAGCTGTGAACCTGTGAACTGGAGGAAGATTGATGAATCACACTGGGGACCTCCACCAGGGGACCTCCACCAGGGCACCTCCACCAGGGGACCTCCACCAGGGGACCTCCACCAGGGGACCTCCACCAGGGGACCTCCACCAGGGCACCTCCACCAGGGGACCTCCACCAGGGGACCTCCACCAGGGCACCTCCACCAGGGGACCTCCACCAGGGGACCTCCACCAGGGGACCTCCACCAGGATAATGGACGCCATACTCCCTGCGACGCTGCTCAAGTGTCAAACACTCAGTTTGAACTTCCTGTCCGTATTCCAGATTATCAGATGGAACCCAGAAAGGCTGACATGGTTCTAGAGGCTGGAAATCTGTGGTAGAGCTTGGAACCACATCTCCTACTGTGAGTGGACATTCTGGACAGAAGTGGAACCTTCCTCCTCTGCTTTGACTGGTGACCCAGTGACCTGTGACCCCTGTGTGGGCCCCCTCAGATGGAGATCCTACCAGTGTGCCTCCAGAAACATTACAATGAACAGGTTAGAAGTTGTGCTCCCAGATCTGATTTAAAACTCTCAGACTGATATGATAGTCTATATGTATACACACACAGTGTAGGTGTATATAGAGAGCGAGATACAGACACATTTGGCCTGAATCTGGTTTATTGGTAAATCCTTCAAGAGATTTTCAAAACAAATGTTTTACCTGTGATGCAACTTTGAGAGAGAGCCATTTTTATGTATTTTAGTTTCAGAGACGGTCTGTACCAGCACCATTATAAGATGCAATGACTCAGCCATTTAACTATTGTTTCAGCAACATGTATTTATTTATCAAGATGTGAGTGATTACTTGAAATGTAGTACTTTTATCAGCGCTGTTTCTTTCTGTCAGTTTTGTTCTCCTCTTTACTTTCTTGACCATGAAATGAAACATATTTTTTCACAGCTTTATCTTTGAATATATCATTTTCACTTTCTATCTGATGTTTGTGAACTTGTCACTTTCAGTTTTTACAATGTTTTAACCCTTGCTTTTTCTGTTGTTGTGGTCTTCATTCCACCCAGGTGACAGAAGAATTGAGGTTCCCTTATATTAAATAAGGTTCTCTTATTTAATTTGTGCTTTGCCACACACACATAGTATTGTATGCATGTATGTGCTTATCCTGCAACATTGAAGATCAGTGTTGCTGTGTAGGCTTACAGTATTGCTATGGACAAGTACAATCACTGATCTCATTTGGTCACATGCACATAGTGTCTGATTCTAAATCAGTGGAATCGTCGTCTGTAGTAGAAAGTTAAATGAATGTCACTGGACTGCTCGGGGTCATCGTAGGTGACTGGTGGCATGTATATTTGGGAGTTGTGAGTTATCTTTTGTCCTGTCAAGATGCTGCCCTTGGCAACAATAGCAGCCCGTGGAAACCAATAAAATGTTTGACCTTGGGTAGACGGTGACATTCAGAAGCAGTTTAGCAGGTTTCTGCAGACTGCTCAGTAGCAGCGCTTCAGTACAGTGAGTGCAGTTAGCCAGACTCAGGGCAGCCGGCTGCAGGCAGACTCCTGGTGGATGTGTCGCACAGCCAGCCGGCTGCAGGCAGACTCCTGGTGGATGTGTCACACAGCCAGCCGGCTGCATCTCCCCACCCTCATCTCCCCACCCTCATCTTCTCTCCACCCTCATCTCCTCCCCACCCTCATCTCCTCCCCACCCTCATCTCCTCCCCACCCTCATCTTCTCTCCACCCTCATCTCCTCCCCACCCTCATCTCCTCCCCACCCTCATCTCCTCCCCACCCTCATCTCCTCCTCACCCTCATCTTCTCTCCACCCTCACCCTTCCTAACCCTCTCCACAGTCACCCCGACCTAATCCGAGTCCACAATCCGTTCCTGTAGCGAGCAACATTGCCCATCTTACGATGCCTTTAAATAATTACCTGTCATGACCTTAACATGCGGTGCCTCTGTGACTACACCTGACTAATGGAGCCAAGAGGGGGGATCTCTCCTTGTTATTGATTGATTGATTGATTGATTGATTGATTGATTGATGATATTGACTCAATGCTAGATAGAAAGACTGTACAGCATGGAGGAGTGCACTAAATATATATCATCAGAGCATTATAAACTATGATGTATTTCAGGGAAACAATAACAGCAGGAGAAGTAACTTATCTGTTTTTAAATAGAAATATCATGTTTTCATAATGTGCTTTGCTTCCATCTGTAAATAGCTCAATGGCTTATACATCTTACATGTAACCTTTTTCAGGTATTTTTTGTACAAATGAGGGACTGATATATTCTGTTTATTGTCATTAGAATTAAAGATTAATGCATTGCTATAAATATAATGTGTTTGTATTGTCTTCCCCAATGATTGACTGATTCTGAAAAAAACATTTACAGTATGCTACTTTACTACACAACATGACTCTGTAACAGCATATCTGTATACTCCCAACATAGTAACCCATACAGCATGATGTAGAGTAACTGTTGGATAACCGTACAATGAAGAGTTTTGGTGGTTGAGTGCAATATACATATACTCATATGCTCATGGTTGAAAGGTGTACATACAGCACAAGTAATACAAGTAAGTAATGTTACTATGGTTTCCTGGTGTCCAAACAGGTAATCATGTTACCATGGTTTCCTGGTGTCCAAACAGGTAATCATTTTACTATGGTCTCCAGTTGTGGTGCATATAGGCCTTTAGGTTTCTTGTTGCTGCGGTTTCCACTTGTACATACAGCTAATCATGTTGCTATGGTTCCATGAGTAGTGGTGTACATTCAGGCAGTCATGTTGCCATGGTTCCCAGACGGTGTCCAGGGGTTCCCACTCCCCAGTTGCCCACTAGATGGCAGACTGTTCAGACTGAGTCAGAGAGTCTCAGATCCTCAGAGAGGCTGCTATCACGTCCTCAGTGTTCCCCATGTGGGTTCATCACCCGTGGCTTGTTAAGTGTTCCCGAGTACTTTGATTAACAAACACGTTTTGGTTTGTTTTGATCCTGCATCTCCCTGTGTGTGGGTCTCCACCTGGTAGCTTCAGCATTACCGAGGCCCCAGGTGATGTGGTTTGTTGAGTATGACATGTCTTCATCTTTACCACTCAGTGGCAGATCACAGACGAGACAGAAACTTTAAAGTAAAATAAAATAGAAGAATGCACTCATTTGTGTTACTCAGACATTGTGGGTTACAGACTACACACACACACACACACACACACACACACACAGGATGAACACACTGCTGCTACACGCACACACAGGATGAACACACTACTGCGTTGACTCATTCCTCACCCCAGTGTGTGAGCGTGCGTAGTAAGCACCAACACACTCGCTGATCACTTATGATTCACAGTGGAATAACAAAAGAAGGTTCGAGTATTAGCCTGCACATCAAGAGGGTCAAATCCCCCCCTGTGCTTTACGTGGCTTTGGATGAAAGCATCCGATAAATGAACACATACTGTACATGTGTCCAAGTCTGTCAACTGTTGCCTGTAGGTGAGCTGAGCAGGGTGGATGGGGGGCGTGTTCTGAGGAGCTGTTTGTGAATCAGCTCTACAGCTGGGAGTGTAAGTGGTGTCCTCCAGACAGGATCCCAGCTCCTATTGGCTGGCTGAGGAGGGGGGCCGGCCGTGGCTGTGTTGGAGCAGATAAATTGAGCGTCTCACCCCAGGACTCACAACACTGTCTCTGGAGACGCAAGGAGAGAGAGGAGCTCAGCCCTGACTATCGTAAGTACACACACACACACGCACACGGCTCTAATCCAGTTTTAGATAAGGTTCTCAGGGTGTTGTGGGAGCTGATGCATGCAGATACATGCAGGATGTGATGGTGGAGGTGGGCAGGCGATGCGTGAGAGAGTTGCCAGCAGGTGGTCTGGTGTGCTGTTTCCATCACTTACTTTACTTCACTGTTCATTGAGTCAGGAATATGAGGGTGTTTTTCTTTCAGTTGATATCTCGTCAGCCGTTCTATTCCTACACTTTTGAACGATAGAGCGTTTGTCTTTCATTTCCCCAGCCTCTTTAGTTAATAAAGATCAACTTGATGCCTTCGATGTTGTTTTGTGCTTTAAGCACCTGGCTATGGTTGGCTCCAGCTTCAGATGATCATCCTGCTCTCTCTATGGAGTCCACCAGCATAGAACCACCTCCAGCCAGTCTGCATGTCCACAAAGAAACCCTCTGGACTATATTTGAGCACTTTATTAAACGTATTATGGGTTTGTGCCTCCTGTCTGGTAGTTGGACTGCAGGAGGGCAGAGGAACATGCAGGAGGGGTTGCAGGGCACGCACCATCTAACAAACCCAATAACCCTAAACATCAGCTCTGCAGAGCTGTATAGCAGGACTTCTGCTTGACCTGGGTCCACCTGCTCTCATTTCAACATGGGTCCCATAATATGTGAAACACACACACAATCACACCTACAAGCCGGTGACACTGAGCTGAGTGAGCATTTAATTCACACCAGGATTAGAGCAGATTACGCTGGATTAGTATTGCCAGTTTCTACTCAGTAGAATGGGGAACGGCACCTGTGTGCATTAGCCTCCAGTGTGTGTGGTGCTGTACCTGGTCCAAGGCTGTGGTACTGATGTGTACTCCTGTGTGTGTGGTGCTGTACCTGGTACTAGGCTGTGGTACTGATGTGTACTCCAGTGTGTGTGGTGCTGTACCTGGTACTAGGCTGTGGTACTGATGTGTACTCCAGTGTGTGTGGTGCTATACCTGGTCCAAGGCTGTGGTACTGCTGTTTACTCCAGTGTGTGTGGTGCTGTACCTGGTACAAGGCTGTGGTACTGATGTGTAGCCTCCGTTTTGGCGGCAGTTGAACAAAGTGACCTTTAATCAGAATTTTTGAGTAAAGTTCTTCAGACTTCACCTTTACCACGAGAGTACAAGGTGGAGAATTATGAGAGGGATATTTGTGTCATGTTTGTTACTTTGTTTTAATGTTGTGTACACAGGACCAGTCTCTTTGTTTCTCTTCTGTTCTGCTATCTGCAGTATCAGTCGTGGATTTGATAGAAATGCTCAATTTTGTGTGTGTATCTGTGGAGATTACAAAATAGCACGATTAATGAATAATCAAACCTAGACAGTAATTAAGTCAGTGTTGCCATGCATTCTTATAAAATAATAAAGTTAAGATTTTATTGTAAAGGTCATTTTCTGAGTCATTTTGACTGTTAGATTAACAGTGTCTTAAAATTGGTCCATTTTACGAGAGTGGACCCATGCACTCAACAACACAACAGTCTCAATGTTAAATGAGCGCTTTTGAGAATCAGCTTTGTGTAAACCCCATCCCTCCGTATGAGCCAGTGTCGTAACATGGACACAGCGGAGTTTCGCCGGCGAGGGAAGGAGATGGTGGACTATGTGGCAGACTACCTGGAAAGCGTGGAGCAGAGGCAGGTGTACCCTGACGTGGAGCCCGGCTACCTGCGCCCTCTGATCCCCGAGGACGCCCCCCAGGAGCCAGACTCCTACGATGACGTCTTCAGGGACATCGAGAGGGTCGTCATGCCGGGGGTGAGCAGGACATCTTCTGCTTGGCTTGTTTTCAGTGTGTGTGTGTGTGGGGGGGGGGGGGGGGGGGGAGGGGGAGGTAGCAAGGGGATTTGATATAACTTAGCTCTAGAGCTGAAAGGGGCTCTAACATAGCCTAGTTGTACAGGCTATGTAGTTACAATTAGGATTAGTGTTAATGTCATTCACATGTCCCTTTTAAACACTGGATTACATTTTCCCCTGATCATCCAGATGATCCAGTAGTCTCCTGTGTGTGTGTGTGTGTGTGTGTGAGGGTGTGTTAGGTGTGTGTGTGTGTTTGTGAGGTGTGTGTGTGTGTGAGGTGTGTGTGTGAGGGTGTGTGTGAGGTGTCTGTTTGTGAGGTGTGTGTGAGGTGTGTGTGTTTGTGAGGTGTGTGTTTGTGAGGTGTGTGTGAGGTGTGTGTGTTTGTGTGTGAGGTGTGTGTTTGTGAGGTGTGTGTGAGGTGTGTGTGTTTGTGTGTGAGGTGTGTGTGTGAGGTTGTGTGTGAGGTGTGTGTGTGTGAGGTGTGTGTGTGTTTGTGAGGTGTGTGTGTTTGTGAGGTGTGTGTGTGTGAGGTGTGTGTGTGTGAGGTGTGTGTGTGAGGTGTGTGTGTGTGTGAGGTGTGTGTGTGTGTGAGGTGTGTGTTTGTGAGGTGTGTGTGTTTGTGAGGTGTGTGTTTGTGAGGTGTGTGTGTTTGTGAGGTGTGTGTTTGTGAGGTGTGTGTGTGTGAGGTGTGTGTGTTTGTGAGGTGTGTGTGTGTGAGGTGTGTGTGTGTGTGAGGTGTGTGTGTGTGTGAGGTGTGTGTGTTTGTGAGGTGTGTGTGTGTGAGGTGTGTGTGTGTGAGGTGTGTGTGTGTGAGGTGTGTGTGTGTGTGAGGTGTGTGTGTGTGTGTGAGGTGTGTGTGTGTGAGGTGTGTGTGTGTGTGAGGTGTGTGTGTGTGTGAGGTGTGTGTGTTCTGGAGGTGTGTGTGTGTGAGGTGTGTGTGTGTGTGAGGTGTGTGTGTGTGAGGTGTGTGTGTGTGAGGTATGTGTGTGTGTGAGGTGTGTGTGTGTGTGAGGTGTGTGTGTGTGAGGTGTGTGTGTGTGTGAGGTGTGTGTGTGTGAGGTGTGTGTGTGTGAGGTGTGTGTGTGTGTGAGGTGTGTGTGTGTGTTTGTGAGGTGTGTGTGTGTGAGGTGTGTGTGTGTGTTTGTGAGGTGTGTGTGTGTGTGTGTGTGAGGTGTGTGTGTGTGAGGTGTGTGTGTGTGAGGTGTGTGTGTGTGTGAGGTGTGTGTGTGTGTTTGTGAGGTGTGTGTTTGTGAGGTGTGTGTGTGTGTGTGTGAGGTGTGTGTGTGTGTGTGTGAGGTGTGTGTGTGTGTGTGTGAGGTGTGTGTGTGTTTAAGTCCCACGGTGCATCGGGTGCAGGTGCTCCAGACTGGAAGTGACTCCCTGTCTGCCTGTCTGCCTAACCCTAACCCTAACAAACTGGAAGTGTCTCCAGACGCTCTAAACTCGTTCTAAGTCCCTCACCTCTTTCTATGTTGCTGTTCTCATCCCAAAGTTCAAGGAGTTAATCATTAATGGGCTGAGGGCCAGTAGGAAGGGTCGACTCTTAGTAAGAGTCTTACGGTCTGTCTTCACATGCCTCAACTCTGACATATTAAACACTTGTTCCGTTTCTGTAACAAGGCAGTTTCCTTCAAACACCTCTGCTTTATGGTGTGGAAGGAGACTCGTTAGCCTAATGGATGACTCACCATGGGAATACCCTGACAGGCAGGCAGACAGGCAGGCAGACAGACAGACAGGCAGGCAGGCAGGGAGTCAGGCAGGAAGACAGGCAGACAGGCAGACAGGGAGACAGGGGGTGAGGGAGGCAGGCAGGGAGACAGTCAGGCAGGCAGGCAGGGAGACAGGGAGGGAGACAGGCAGGCAGGGGGTGAGACAGTGGGTGAGGCAGGGAGACAGGGGGTGAGGGAGGCAGGCAGGCAAGGAGACAGGGAGACAGGCAGGCAGGCAGGCAGGCAGGGAGACAGGGAAGCAGGGAGACAGGCAGGCAGGGGGTGAGGGAGACAGGCATTCAGGCAGGCAGGCAGACAGACAGGCAGGCAGGCAGGCAGGCAGGGAGTCAGGCAGGAAGACAGGCAGGCAGGCAGGCAGGCAGACAGGCAGACAGGCAGACAGGGAGTCAGGCAGGAAGACAGGCAGGTAGGCAGGCAGGCAGGCAGGCAGACAGACAGACAGGGAGTCAGGCAGGCAGGGAGACAGGGGATGAGGGAGGCAGGCAGGGAGACAGGGAGACAGGGGGTGAGGGAGGCAGGCAGAGAGACAGGGAGACAGGCAGGGAAACAGGCAGGGAGACAGGCAGGCAAGGAGACAGGGAGACAGGGGGTGAGGTAGGCAGGAAGGGAGACAGGCAGGCAGCCAGGCAGACAGACAGACAGACAGACAGACAGGCAGGCAGGCAGGGAGTCAGGCAGGAAGACAGGCAGGTAGGCAGGCAGGCAGGCAGGCAGGCAGGCAGACAGGCA
This sequence comes from Hypomesus transpacificus, assembly GCF_021917145.1. Classification (NCBI taxonomy): domain Eukaryota; kingdom Metazoa; phylum Chordata; class Actinopteri; order Osmeriformes; family Osmeridae; genus Hypomesus; species Hypomesus transpacificus. The sequence continues at coordinate 387,706 of NC_061061.1, read as the reverse complement.
GGCAGACAGGCAGACAGGGAGTCAGGCAGGAAGACAGGCAGGCAGGCAGGCAGACAGGCAGACAGGCAGACAGGCAGACAGGCAGACAGGGAGTCAGGCAGGAAGACAGGCAGGTAGGCAGGCAGGCAGACAGACAGACAGGGAGTCAGGCAGGCAGGGAGACAGGGAGACAGGGGATGAGGGAGGCAGGCAGGGAGACAGGGAGACAGGGGGTGAGGGAGGCAGGCAGAGAGACAGGGAGACAGGCAGGGAAACAGGCAGGGAGACAGGCAGGCAGGGAGACAGTGGGTGAGGCAGGGAGACAGGGGGTGAGGGAGGCAGGCAGGCAAGGAGACAGGGAGACAGGCAGGCAGGCAGGGAGACAGGGAAGCAGGGAGACAGGCAGGCAGGGGGTGAGGGAGACAGGCATTCAGGCAGGCAGGCAGGCAGGCAGGCAGGCAGGCAGGCAGGCAGGCAGGCAGGCAGGCAGGGAGACATGGAGGCAGGCAGGCGCAGCCTCTGGCTCACAGCCATGAAAGCAGAAATAATGAGATTTGAGCAGCCATGCAGCTGTGGAACACATACGTGTTATTGGATTATACCAAGTCCACGACTAGAGCTAAAACATGTTCAGAATATGACAACATCAAGATGTGTTGTGTCTCAGATCTGATTTGGAGGATTCAATATTCTCTCTCAAACTGAACCTTGAACCAAGCCCTCAGCCCTTGCAAACCTGAGCACCATAACACACACACCCATGCCATAACCATGCTATAACCATGCTATAACCATGCCATAACCATGCTATAACCATGCCATAACCATGCCATAACTATGCTATAACCATTCCATAACCATGATATAACCACGTTATAACCATGCCATAACCACATTATAACCATGCCATAACCACGTTACAACCATGTTATAACCACGTTATATGTCAAATGTCAAAATGTAAATGGTTTGATAGTGCGAAATGACGTTGTGTGCTTGAGCAAGGCATTTCACCCTACTTGCCTCGGGGGAATGTTCCTGTACTTATTATAAGTCACTCTGGATCAGAGCAACTGCTAAATGACTAATGTAATGTACATGTAATAACCATTCCATAACCATGCCATAACCATGCCATAACCATGCTATAACCATGCTATGATGTGCATGTGTGTGTTCATGCAGGTGACCCACTGGCAAAGTCCCTACTTCTACGCCTACTTCCCTGCTGCCTCCTCGTACCCTGCCATGCTGGCAGACATGCTGTGTGGAGCCATCGGCTGCATCGGCTTCTCCTGGGTACGGCTCCTCCACGCTGCCCTCAACACACCTGCCCTCAGCACACCTGCCCTCAACACACCTGCCCTCAGCACACCTGCCCTCAACACACCTGCCCTCAGCACACCTGCCCTCAACACACCTGCCCTCAGCACACCTGCCCTCAACACACCTGCCCTCAACACACCTGCCCTCAGCACACCTGCCCTCAACACACCTGAACTCAACACACCTGCCCTCAACACACCTGCCCTCAGCACACCTGCCCTCAACACACCTGCCCTCAGCACACCTGCCCTCAACACACCTGCCCTCAGCACACCTGCCCTCAGCACACCTGCCCTCAGCACACCTGCTCTTAACACACCTGCCCTCAACACACCTGAACTCAACACACCTGCTCTCAACACATCTGCCCTCAGCACACCTGCCCTCAACACACCTGCCCTCAACACACCTGACCTCAGCACACCTGCCCTCAACACACCTGCCCTCAACACACCTGCCCTCAGCACACCTGCCCTCAACACACCTGACCTCAGCACACCTGCCCTCAGCACACCTGCCCTCAACACACCTGCCCTCAGCACACCTGCCCTCAACACACCTGAACTCAACACACCTGCCCTCAACACACCTGCCCTCAGCACACCTGCCTTCAGCACACCTGCCCTCAACACACCTGAACTCAACACACCTGCCCTCAACACACCTGCCCTCAGCACACCTGCCCTCAACACACCTGCCCTCAGCACACCTGCCCTCAACACACCTGCCCTCAGCACACCTGCCCTCAGCACACCTGCTCTCAACACACCTGCCCTCAACACACCTGAACTCAACACACCTGCTCTCAACACATCTGCCCTCAGCACACCTGCCCTCAACACACCTGCCCTCAACACACCTGACCTCAGCACACCTGCCCTCAACACACCTGCCCTCAACACACCTGCCCTCAGCACACCTGCCCTCAACACACCTGACCTCAGCACACCTGCCCTCAGCACACCTGCCCTCAACACACCTGCCCTCAGCACACCTGACCTCAACACACCTGCCCCTCAGCACACCTGCCCTCAACACACCTGCCCTCAGCACACCTGCCCTCAACACACCTGCCCTCAGCACACCTGACCTCAACACACCTGCCCTCAGCACACCTGCCCTCAACACACCTTCCCTCAGCACACCTGACCTCAGCACACCTGCCCTCAGCACACCTGCCCTCAACACACCTGCCCTCAACACACCTGCCCTCAGCACACCTGCCCTCAGCACACCTGCCCTCAGCACATGTACGGTAGACATGGACACACACTCATTTTTGTGAGTTTGTGTGTGCATGTTTTGTCTGTGTGTGTGTGTGTGTGCGTGTGTGATTGTCTATATGTGTGTGTGTGTGTGTGTGTGTGTGTGATTGTCTATATGTGTGTGTGTGTGTGTGCAGGCCGCCAGCCCAGCCTGTACAGAGCTGGAGACAGTGATGCTGGACTGGCTGGGGAAGATGCTGAAACTCCCTGGAGACTTCATCGCTGGAACCCAGGGCCAGGGAGGGGGGGTCATCCAGGTGGGTACAGGGAGGGGGAAACAGGGAGGGGGGGTCATCCAGGTGGGTACAGGGAGGGGGAAACAGGGAGGGGGGGTCATCCAGGTGGGTACAGGGAGGGGGAAACAGGGAGGGGGGGTCATCCAGGTGGGTACAGGGAGGGGGGGTCATCCAGGTGGGTACAGGGAGGGGGAAACAGGGAGGGGGGGTCATCCAGGTGGGTACAGGGAGGGGGGGTCATCCAGGTGGGTACAGGGAGGGGGAAACAGGGAGGGGGGGTCATCCAGGTGGGTACAGGGAGGGGGGGTCATCCAGGTGGGTACAGGGAGGGGGAAACAGGGAGGGGGGGTCATCCAGGTGGGTACAGGGAGGGGGGGTCATCCAGGTGGGTACAGGGAGGGGGAAACAGGGAGGGGGGGTCATCCAGGTGGGTACAGGGAGGGGGGGTCATCCAGGTGGGTACAGGGAGGGGGGAACAGGGAGGGGGGGTACAGAGAGGGGGGGTATAGGGAGGGGGGGGTCATCCAGGTGGGTACAGGGAGGGGGGGTCATCCAGGTGGGTACAGGGAGGGGGGTACAGAGAGGGGGGCTATAGGGAGGGGGGGGTCATCCAGGTGGGCACAGGGAGGGAGGAACAGGTAGGGGGGGTCATCCAGGTGGGTACAGGAAGGGGGGGTCATCCAGGTGGGTACAGGGAGGGGGGTACAGAGAGGGGGGGTATAGGGAGGGGGGGGTCATCCAGGTGGGCACAGGGAGGGGGAACAGGTAGGGGGGGTCATCCAGGTGGGTACAGGGAGGGGGGTACAGGGAGGGGGGGTCATCCAGGTGGATACAGGGAGGGGGGGTCATCCAGGTGGGTACAGGGAGGGGGGAACAGGCAGGGGGGAACAGGGAGGGGGGGTAAAGGGAGGGGGGTCATCCAGGTGGGGTCAGAAGAACACGCAGCGTCTGCAACGTTAGACCTCTCCACATTCAAATGTCAATATTGATTTGCCCTCTCGCTACGATCCTTCTAAGTAATGTTCAGTATCGCCCCCATCCCTTGATGTGTCGTTTAATAACCTGCAGGCAGCTGCTCGTCCGGTTGTCTGTGCTCACAGATGGTAACGGAAACAGGGCCCTTCAGATAGACCGTGTGGCTCAGGGCACCTCAGAGAGCACAGAGAACGTTTAGGGTGACAGGATTGATCCGCTCTAAAATCCATCAGCAATTTGTCTGTCAACGATTTGTTTCCTCCGCAAGAGCAGAAAAACATTGGAAATTGCCTTTCAGTATGTCAGCAGACAGACTGCTGCAGGACTGTGGTTGGGGGAAGGAGGAGGGGGGGGGGGGGGGGTTGTGGAGAGGAGATTTTGAGAGGAGAGCTTGACGTGGTCAGGATGTGTGGATGCAGCAGACCAGCTGTGTCTGAGGGTGTTCGGGGCGTGTCAGAGCGCTCGGCTGTCACGTCGCGGCCTCGTCGTAGGGGTGCTTTTGTTGTCACTGGCCCTTTTTAAACGCTCCTCACTATGGCAACAAATGGCTCTCCTCTCACACAGCTAATGTAATGAGTGCTTAGACCGAGCGCAGCCCGCCCAGCCCGCTCTGGGGGCGCACGGCAGCAACGTAGCGACAGGAGAACAGCGCTCATTGAAAATCAGAAACGTACAATGGCAGACTGTCATGTGTTCCTTCAACACACCTTCTGTGAAGGCCAGTCTCTCAGCCCAGAGAGACAGCATGTTGGCCTGCTCTGGACCTCCCTCTGTCTCTCAGCCCAGAGAGACATCATGTTGGCCTGGTCTGGACCTCCCTCTGTCTCTCAGCCCAGAGAGACAGCATGTTGGCCTGGTCTGGACCTCCCTCTGGCTAGATGAACTCCCTTGTGGCCTTTGTGTTTTAATGTTCCAGGTGAACTGTGGTTTCACAAGGGGAACATCCGTGTTTACGTTTTATTCATGATTTTTTCATTCACATTTCACACATGTATCTGATGCTTTTATTCAACTTGTCTTATGGTACACTGACACTAAAAGTATGGCAGACGTCAATGTTCTCCAGGGGACACAGATGCGTCTTCACGAGGGTCATCGCCCTCCTGCAGTCAGCATTGATTGGCTGATCTTTCTGACCTATCCAGGATAACAACCCCTGGCCCCACGGAGTCACGCTCAGTCTGTGACTGTCCACATCTGTTGTGAGGCCCATCATTCTGCTGATTATGGCTGCGACATGACTCACATCTCCTGATCGTTTGATCTCTCGCTGGTGATTCAACGGCAGATCCAGTGAAAGAGATGCTGAGAGCAGCCTGGCTGAGGGGGGGGGGGGGGGGGGGGGGGGGGCGGAGTGGTGAGTGAATAGACTCAGTCCTTTGAAAACCATCGTGAGACAGAAGGGGTAGTTTGCATGATAGTGAAATTAGTATGTTTGAGGAGCAAAACCTAAATAGAATATAGAAATGCTGAATGCATTACAGCAACTCATGTTGTGTTTATCATACGGTCTTCTCCTGCCTGTCTGTCTGCCTTCCTACTGTCCTCTCCTCTCTCCTGTCCTCTCCCATCACCTTACCCTCACCTTACCTCCTCTCCTCTCCTCACCTCCCCCTCTCCCCTCCTCTCCCCTCCTCCACCCCCCCTCCCCTCCCATCCCCTCCTCCTCCTCCCTTCCCCTCCTCCCACCCTCCTCCCCTCCCACCCTCCTCCCCTCCTCCACCCCCCCTCCCCTCCCATCCCCTCCTCCTCCTCCCTCCCCTCCTCCCCTCCTCCCCTCCTCCCCTCACCTCCCCTACTCCTCCTCCCCTCCCACCCTCCTCCCACCCTCCTCCCCTCCACCTCCCCTCCTCCTCCTGCCCTCCCACCCTCCTCCTGCCCTCCTCCCCCCCTCCCACCCTCCTCCCCTCCCCTCCCCTCCCCTCCCCTCCCCCTCCCCTCCCCTCCCCTCCCCTCCCCTCCCCTCCCCTCCCCTCCTCCTCCCCTCCTCCCCTCACCTCCCCTTCCCTCCTCCTCCCACCCTCCTCCCCTCCCACCCTCCTCCCCTCCCCTCCCTTCCTCCTCCCCTCCTCCCCTCCTCCTCCAGGGCACAGCCAGTGAGGCTACTCTGATGGCTCTGCTGGCGGCTCGTTGCCGTGCGGTGCGACTCGTCCAGGCCACCGACCCCGAGCGCTCGGAGGCTGACATCATGTCCAAGCTGGTGGCCTACGCCTCGGACCAGGTGAGACGGACTTCCTGCTGGCTTTTAGTCAAGGCAGTTGACCTTTAACTTGGAAGTATTCGCCTGCCTTTTTCCATTTTCACTGACGTTCACATGGGTCATCTGAGACGGATCACAGCGAAGGGTCACAACGTCGGCCATGTTTGTTTTCTTCCCTCCACCTGGCTGGCCCCGGCCTCGGCCCCGGCCTCGGCCTCGGCCTCGGGCTGATGGGGCTGTGGGGGTGAGGATGACTCAGGCTGCCCTTGCTGGTCAGAGGCCAGAGCAGGATTCTGCCTGAGGTACACCACAACCTTTCAGGGATGCAGTCTGCTTCCACCAGAGTGCTGTAGCACTCCCAGGAGCTGGGGAATCCGGCTAACACTGCTGTACTGGAAGAAGCAACTTAAAACAATTCATTTACATAACACCAGGAGTGTTTATACATGTGGATCTCATGAGGGTGGACCCATCTGAACACGTAGCAATTAAAATGAACACTCCTGGTGTTGATTTAACACTTTGAAATGCTGCTAGTCTAAAACTACAGATCTGCTTTAGGACAACGCACTATCATGGTGTGAAGGAAAAGATTTCAGTTCCTTACTCTAGTCTGTACACTAGCGTCTCACCCTAACCCTACTCCAGTCTGTACACTAGCGTCTCACCCTAACCCTACTCCAGTCTGTACACTAGCGTCTCACCCTAACCCTACTCCAGTCTGTACACTAGCGTCTCATCCTAACCCTACTCCAGTCTGTACACTAGCGTCTCACCCTAACCCTACTCCAGTCTGTACACTAGCGTCTCACCCTAACCCTACTCCAGTCTGTACACTAGCGTCTCATCCTAACCCTACTCCAGTCTGTACACTAGCGTCTCATCCTAACCCTACTCCAGTCTGTACACTAGCGTCTCACCCTAACCCTACTCCAGTCTGTACACTAGCGTCTCACCCTAACCCTACTCCAGTCTGTACACTAGCGTCTCATCCTAACCCTACTCCAGTCTGTACACTAGCGTCTCACCCTAACCCTACTCCAGTCTGTACACTAGCGTCTCACCCTAACCCTACTCCAGTCTGTACACTAGCGTCTCACCCTAACCCTACTCCAGTCTGTACACTAGCGTCTCACCCTAACCCTACTCCAGTCTGTACACTAGCGTCTCATCCTAACCCTACTCCAGTCTGTACACTAGCGTCTCATCCTAACCCTACTCCAGTCTGTACACTAGCGTCTCACCCTAACCCTACTCCAGTCTGTACACTAGCGTCTCACCCTAACCCTACTCCTTTCTGCAGTCCCATTCGTCCGTGGAACGAGCCGGTCTGATTGGTGGCGTGCAGATGAAGAAGGTTGCCACGGACGACAGGTATGCGGTGCAGGGCGAGACCTTCCGGAAGCTGATGGATGATGACAAGAAAGCTGGACTCATCCCCTTTTTTGTAAGGACACTCATCCTTTTCTTAACCTCCGGGTTTGTGAACGTTCCACCTGTATCAGGAGAGTCCTGGGAGAGAGAGACACGACTGCACAAAGGATTGTGGGTCAGAATATCCAGTAAAGCATGCTGGCTTGAATACGGCAAAATGCTACTGGATGTAATAGGGCATTCTAGTATTTTTGGCATATATATCGTCATATATACACACACACACATAAAAGCAGCTGTTCTCTGTCTTCAGTAGAAAAGGACATGGTTTCCCAGCAGGGTCTGGTGTTTCCATGGCCCGCAGCTCTGTAAAGGCTAACGTTGTTTCCTATCTGCTCTCTTCGACCAACCTAATGAACTGGATCTGATAACAGAGATGTGACCACAGACAGACAGGGGCTGGAACAAGGGTCAAGCCTGTCCAACTGTTTCACAACTGAGATTTAGAACTGCATTCGTACCGGCAGCTGCAGGTCGTACCAGACTAAAGGCCAATTATTACTTCTGCGTTTTTACGGACATGCCCACAGGGAACGCCCTCTTCGTCAAGGAACTCCCTCTCCGTGTCCTCTCTGAACCCCTCAGAGAGCTTTACGTGCACCTCCTGATTTTCCTGACTATCCGTCCGTCAAACCGTCATTTTACGGATACCCCTTGGCTGTGATTGGTCCGTATTAAGAACCACTTGTGTCAGGTGCGGGGTTGCCGTGACCGACAAGAGAACAGAATCCTTTGACCGCCATTGTTGTACAGTACAACAATGTAAATCAGCATCTGTATTAAAATGTGACAAGAAATGGGCAGTGTAGTTGCTGAAAATGTGCTTATTTTATTGATGAAACGGCTCATTTGTAAATTTGCTCCGACTTTTCGATAACTTAGCTAGCATCGCGGTGCAGCGCGATCTACTGTTCTGGCGGTGAATTGCTTTCAGAACGCAGAACCGTTGGAGTAGTATAAATTCAACCAATCCGTCCGACTCCGTGCGTGCGTCTGTCCGTAACGGAGTCGGAGTAGTATAAATCGGCCTTAAGTGTGTTACCTCACAATTAAGGTGCACTGGATATCATAATGAATTTGATTCGTTTGTTAGTTTGATTTGAGCTTTTTCCCCCCAGATGCACCTGGTCCACTGAGATATAATTGCACAGTGAGAACTCATTGTTGCGTCGTAATAGAGATATTTGAGTTTCGTCCTGCTTGTTGGAGATGAGATGAGGTTACTTTGCACTGTGCCTGATAACCTAAAAGACCCTTACTTGAGTCTGACCACCAAAGTACTGTAAGAACTACGCACTTCTGATCCTTGAATTTCTGTGCTACATTTTACATCCACTATTTGTATTCCACTGTGGATAAAAGCTTCTTCAACAGATGTTAATGAATGAATGAACAGTTTGAAATGTGATGCAGTGTTTCTGTCTGTGTTTCAGTTCTGCGCCACACTCGGTACCACTCCATCCTGCGCCTTCGACAGAGTCATGGAACTCGGGCCGATATGTAAGTGAGGTTGACGGCATTTTTAAAAGGCGCAGCAGCGCGCGTGCTTGCGTATGCTTTGCGTGTGCAGTAACGTACGGTGTTCACACAGGCAACGAGGAGCAGGTCTGGATGCACATCGATGCTGCGTACGCCGGCAGCGCCTTCATCTGCCCAGAGTTCAGACCCCTGCTGGATGGCATCGAGGTGGGGAGGCTAACACACTCATGCACGCACACAAGACACACTCGAGAACACACATGTGCACAGGCACACCAGCATGTGCACACACACACATCCACGCACACAGACAAACGCATACTAAAGCACACACAAACACTTGCACACTCTCACACACTTGCGCACACACAAATATGCACGCGCACGCACGCTGTCATGTTTGATTTACAAACATGACAAACAAACTGTTTTTCACAACGCCAGAAAACATATGACCACCGCCATCCGCTTTTCACGTGGCATAAATGTCAAGAGGGAAGTAGCATAGGGATGACAATCAGAGGAGAATTAACAAGCATCAATCAGTTAGCAGGCGATGTGCACCTTCCCAGCAGAGCTGAGCTGCAACCACACACAGCAGATAAGGACTGTGTCATTTCCTGAGGCTGCCTCTAACCTTTAGATAAGACACTGCTATTCCTTTCCCTCCCCCCATCAAAGAAATACCAGGTTATTGGACACACAAGTTCTGAGAGTGCTGGACGGAGAAGAAGAGCAAGAGATGGAGGGGGGGGGGCGCGGGGGGGGGGGGGGGGTTGGACAGGGATGGAAGAGGAGAGAGAAAAGGAGAGGGGGGGAGAGAGGGAAGGAGGGAGAGAGAGAGGGAGAGGGGGAGTGAGAGAGACTCTTCAACAGGAAGTGAACGAGGGAGGTTGGATCTCCGTCAGACTGACAGCCGCGCTCTCTTCCTCCAGGAGGACGGGTTGCTAGGAGATGAGTGATGGACAGGACCCTGCATCTGTCTGCATGGCAGCCACGTGGCCCTGGCCTACATTGTCTTCTCTCCTCGCTCTTGATTGCGTCTGTCGCAAGGCTGTTCGAGAGAGGATATTAGAAATACGATAGCGAGCAAAACAGATAAGACGCCTCATGAGAGGAGGAACCTGTTGGAGAGTCACCACGGCTAAATGCTCAGTTTAGCATTTCAAATATTGAAACGCCTGCCCAGGTCGAGATGTGTGCTGCGCATCTAATATCTCTCTGGCAATAATGATGAGTTATTCGTTTTCTCTATTGGTTGGTTAGCCTCTAAGAAGGAGAACACACCTCAAAGACTAACGTAAATAAGTTGTTAATACACAAGTCAAACAAGACAACACTACTAGTACTCTACAACACATATCTGGTGCTATTTATTATGCATTTTTGCGAGTTGTCGACAAGTTGTTTTAGCAAGATGCCATAGCTTGTTGAATTGTTGGTTATTGTTTATCTGATGTGGTGGTGTAGCCTAATCTAAACTAGTTTCTGGCTAGCCTAGCTACCAGGCTACTTATTGTAAGGATGATAAAATACAAACCTCTGTTGACTCAATGTGGGTGTTGCTAAGAATGTTTGCATGCAGTGATCCAAATTGTTGTGAAAGACTCAAAATAGTCACATCTCATTCTGCAAAACGTTCTGAAACTTGTATTTACATCAAGTTGTGTGTGTGTTTTGTATGTTTGTTTTTAGTTTGCGGATTCCTTCAACTTCAACCCACACAAATGGCTTCTGGTGAACTTCGACTGCTCTACGATGTGGTAAGATCTCCCGTTCAACATCCACCTTACTTGGTGACTTGACTTTCCCCTGGAAAAACCACTCTCCCCCATACCTCCCTTCACTTGTGTAATAGGCCAACTTCCACTGCTAAACTGTAATGGTTTATATTGGAAAGGTCTACATATTGTTCAACACTCTTTGCAATCAAACTGTAAATAAGTTTCCCCTCTGGAAAGTGGTTGTCATCAGCTCTATCGGAGTTAGCCCTAGCTGTCATCTCAAAAGACGAGATGGCGAACACCAGTCAGTTTAAAAGGTTAGTTGTAAAACTGTAACTGCACAGAAACATGAATGTTTGTTCTGCTTCCAGGCCTACTGCTGGCTATGTCTCACCTACATTGGAGATTGTTAGAGACATTGGTATTGTAAAAACATCTTTACGGAGAACCTAATAATATTTAGGGCTTAACAGCGTTAAATTTGAGGTTGGTCTTTAATGTGTGTTTACAGTGAGTCTATTGTTGCTGTGTAAACATTAGCATATAGTCACAGTTAGGACAGGACTAAGGTTCCACAAGCCCATCTGCCCATCAGTCAACACATCCTAACAACCTGGACACTGGCAGATAGGCCCCGAGGACGTTTCCACGGCGACGACTGGCCAGAAATGAACAATTGTCTGAAACAGTCTGTCTGCGTTCATCATCTATTTCTGAAATAACCTCAAACATAACCAGATATTGAGGTTGTTTTGAAGGGCCTATCCTCAACTGTGTTGTTCACACATTAGTGAGTGTCTGTCTGTGTTATTGCTGGTTCTCAACTGTTAATGTGAACATCTGGCACTACCAAAGCTACAGTTTGAATTTCAGGTACAGACTCAATGAACTCTTTAGGGAACTTGGACATATTAGTACTTGTTTCATGTAGAGTGGTGGAACTGAAAGATAATTTGCCCCCTTAATGCTGGGTATATCATTAACAGGTTTAATAGAATACTTTGTGAAGTATTTGGTTCAGGGTTGGACTCTGAAAGCTTTATTATTCATCCGACATGGCAAAAGCATTTTTCTTATCACATGCAGGTAGGCCAGAAAAGCGAGCTTTGCTGTAGTAATTTCAGCATTCAATTAGTATAATTTATTATAACAGTATAAACTGTTCGACTTATATTAAACCTCTGAAATGTGTTCCAACTGCCCTTATAAAACCTAGACAGTAGCTGTCATGCCACCCATCAGAGACAGTCTGGTTGTCAGAGGAAGACATGAAGACGTTTCCCACAGCCGTGTTGGTTGATGTACAGGCCGTGTGGTTCTGTCTGGGAAGATGACTCAGAATCTCATTTCCTGGTTTTATGCTCAGTGAATCTGATTGGATGTGAATTATGCTCAGCAAATCTGATTGGATGTGAATAGGTGCGCTTTTGTTGCTATTCTAGGACGTTTTAAGACCCGATGCAGATTGATTGTGCTTCATCAAGATGGCCTTTGAAATGCTGTATTATAACGTGGTACAGTTGTAGACTGTAGATATGGTTGTTTCATCGCTTTGATATTTAGTTTGTCAGTTAGTAAGAATTATGAATATTATTTATGGTTACTCTTTGTCTGCCTGCCTGTCTGTCTCTCTGTCCGTCCGTCTGCCTGCAGGGTGAAGAAGAGGTCTGACATCATCGGGGCCTTCAAGATAGATCCTCTTTATCTCACACATGAAAACCAGGAGTCAGGTTGGTTTGAGCCATTAGAACAATAATTCCTATTCCCTGTTTTCACTGCTGTCCTCAACGTCTTTGAAAGGTTTGATTAGTTAGAGGTTCTGATCTGTTGACAGCTGTGAATCCCCCTGTGACAATGCTTGTAAAAGTCTACATAATTAACGTTTGATTCGATTAAATGAGTTATTTGGTGTGTGTATTCCCCACGTGTGGTATGTCTGTGGCCCTGGGTTACGGTCCCTGATAGACGTCCCAGAACGGACGCTGCTAGCTGGCCTTAGGGTCACCAGCAGACCAGGGGGTCAACCTGCATCAACAAACACTCAAAACTGTTAGCATGGCTTTGGTGTGTGCACAGCACCTTCATCTGATTACCATCAGAACACCACCAGTCACCTTCAGCTGATCACTGGTGTCACCAGAACCCAGCCAATCACCTTCAGCTGATCACTGGTGTCACCAGAACCCAGCCAATCACCTTCAGCTGATCACTGGTGTCACCAGAACCCAGCCAATCACCTTCAGCTGATCACTGGTGTCACCAGAACACAGCCAATCATCTTCACCACCTCCTAACCGTTGAGTCAGCCTGTGTCCATCATGTGGACCCCTCCTCCCCCCCTCCATAGATGGAGAACGCAGCAAGCTACATTACCCTCACTTTCACCCTGTCACTCACGCTCACCCTCCCACTCTCGCATCACCCTCACATTCCTACTCTCTCCCACTCATCCTCTCACTTATCCTCATGCTCACCTTAGACGTTTTTTACCGTCCACAAAGTAAAATGCATTGCTCTAGTCAGTACCATAAGAACAGACAATAAATAAGTAAAATTAACTCAGCAGTACAAACCCTTCCCAGTCCCTCATCCTTTCCTCTCATCCTGTCCTTTCATCCTCTCCCTTCATCCCCTCCTCTTGTTCTCTTCCCTCATCCTTTCCTCTCATCCTCTAATCTCATCCTCTAATCTCATCCCCTCCTCTCATCCTGTCCTCTCACCCTCTGTCATCCCCTCCTCTCATCCTGTCCTCTCACCCTCTGTCATCCCCTCCTCTCATCCTGTCCTCTCACCCTCTGTCATCCCCTCCTCTCACCCTCTGTCATCCCCTCCTCTCACCCTCTGTCATCCCCTCCTCTCATCCTGTCCTCTCACCCTCTGTCATCCCCTCCTCTCATCCTCTCCCCATTGTTAGGATAATTTCCCAAATAATGTAAAGTCGTCGCATTCAAAGAAAGTCAAATACTTTAATGCTTGCCAGCAAGGAGACAAAGTCTGATCTCAATCCAAAGTTTGTCTAACTCCCCAGTCTTCATGTAAGACCATTTATTGGTGAGAAGTCCCCTCTTCAGCATGTCAGCTGTCAATATGATCGATCCCAGAGACAGAGTGCGCGTGCGTGCACATGGAAACTTACAGAGTTCCCTGACCCTAGGCTTGACCATATGATTCACTCAACACAGATAAGGTTATTTATTGCACCTCTAGTATAATAAAAGTCATCCTAAGTCAGTTTGTTTACGTCAGCCTAGTGTCATCTATAGGTCATGTGATGAGGGGGTTCTCTGCTGGCAAGGATTGCTAGCACCAGTATGTTCAGAATATGTAAGGATGTTCAGCAGGAGCTGTGTGTGTTGTCTGGTGTACTAACCTCTGGACCAGGAGCTGTGTGTGGTGTACTAACCTCTGGACCAGGAGCTGTGTGTGGTGTACTAACCTCTGGACCAGGAGCTGTGTGTGGTGTACTAACCTCTGGACCAGGAGCTGTGTGTGGTGTACTAACCTCTGGACCAGGAGCTGTGTGTGGTGTACTAACCTCTGGACCAGGAGCTGTGTGTGGTGTACTAACCTCTGGACCAGGAGCTGTGTGTGGTGTACTAACCTCTGGACCAGGAGCTGTGTGTGGTGTACTAACCTCTGGACCAGGAGCTGTGTGTGGTGTACTAACCTCTGGACCAGGAGCTGTGTGTGGTGTACTAACCTCTGGACCAGGAGCTGTGTGTGGTGTACTAACCTCTGGACCAGGAGCTGTGTGTGGTGTACTAACCTCTGGACCAGGAGCTGTGTGTGGTGTACTAACCTCTGACTTTCATTTGCAGGGCTTGTGACAGACTACAGGGTAAGATACATCTTTATAGAACCAAATTCTGAATTTGCTGGAGTTTAAGGGCCCAAAAAAGAAAAAATCCCTTATACTTATCTTTTGCTGCACAAAAATTTACTTATTTAATATATTCACATTACTTAATTGAAAAGTTTAATGTGTAAGTATGTTTGAACCTATACTTTGTCAATATAATGTTCTATCTATGTGACCTTTGACCTTTCTCCCCCCTCTGCAGCACTGGCAGATCCCTCTGGGTCGGAGGTTCCGCTCCCTGAAGATGTGGTTTGTGTTCCGGCTGTACGGACTCTCAGGCCTCCAGGCTCACATTCGCAAGGTGCTGCTCTCTCCTGTCTCCCCTCCTCCCTCTCCTGTCTCCCCTCCTCTCTCCTGTCTCCCCTCCTTTCTCCTGTCTCCCCTCCCTCTCCTGTCTCCCCCTCCTCCCTCCTGTCTCCCCTCCTCCCTCTCCTGTCTCCCCTCCTCTCTCCTGTCTCCCCTCCTTTCTCCTGTCTCCCCTCCTCCCTCTCCTGTCTCCCCTCCTCCCTCCTGTCTCCCCTCCTCCCTCCCGTCTCCCCTCCTCCCTCCTGTCTCCCCTCCTCTCTCCTGTCTCCCCTCCTTTCTCCTGTCTCCCCTCCTCCCTCTCCTGTCTCCCCCCTCCTCCCTCCTGTCTCCCCTCCTCCCTCTCCTGTCTCCCCTCCTCCCTCCTGTCTCCCCTCCTCCCTCCTGTCTCCCCTCCTCCCTCCTGTCTCCCCTCCTTTCTCCTGTCTCCCCTCCTCCCTCTCCTGTCTCCCCTCCTCCCTCTCCTGTCTCCCCTCCTCCCTCCTGTCTCCCCTCCTCCCTCCTGTCTCCCCTCCTCCCTCCTGTCTCCCCCTCCTCCTTCTCCTGTCTCCCCTCCTCCCTCCTGTCTCCCCCTCCTCCCTCTCCTGTCTCCCCCTCCTCCCTTTCCTGTCTCCCCCTCCTCCCCCTCTTCCCTCCCCTCCTGTCTCTCTCTCCTGTCTCCCCCTCCTCCCCCTCCCTCTCCTGTCTCCCCCTCCTCCCTCTCCTGTCTCTCCCTCTCCTGTCTCCCCCTCCCTCTCCTGTCTCCCCCTCCTCCCTCCTGTCTCTCTGCTGCCCCCCACCTACCTCGCATCCTCCACCTCCCTTTTCCTCCCCTCCCCACTCCCCTGACTCCCCACTGAACTGTATACAAACTTATTTCTACCTGGTTAGGTAAAGGTAAACTAGTTCTTTCAACATCGTCGATGCAGTAAAGGGGATTCAGTATAGCGTTGTCTCAAGCAGGCTAATAAAGCTGTGAGGTCATTACGATTCCCTGCTATGATGGAGCTGATGATGAAAGCTCAGAGGCTGGGAATGAGGACGTGGTGTGCTGGCTCTGGTCAGCATGTGGTCAGAACTCCAGTCTGGTCTGGTTAATGATGAGGACCACAGTGGTCTGGTTAATGATGAGGACCACAGTGGTCTCGTTAATGATGAGGACCACAGTGGTCTGGTTAATGATAAGGACCACTGTGGTCTGGTTAATGATGAGGACCACAGTGGTCTGGTTAATGATGAGGACCACAGTGGTCTGGTTAATGATGAGGACCACAGTGGTCTGGTTAATGATGAGGACCACAGTGGTTTGGTTAATGATGAGGACCACAGTGGTCTGGTTAATGATGAGGACCACAGTGGTCTAGTTAATGATGAGGACCACAGTGGTCTGGTTAATGATGAGGACCACAGTGGTTTGGTTAATGATGAGGACCACAGTGGTCTGGTTAATGATAAGGACCACAGTGGTCTGGTTAATGTTGAGGACCACAGTGGTCTGGTTAAAGGGCAGAGACTCGACAACAGAACAATTTCATGGCCACACTTGTAAACTCTTCAGCTCCCTGGTCCACTCCCCTTTGATGTACTGTTCCTTTGTAACAGTGCACCTACCGTTGTTTAGACACGGATTAGGTGATGGTGAGATGAAGTGGACTCTGGATGGTGAACACAGGATGGTACCCTGCTGAAAGAAGCAACCATGCTGCTCTCTGGTGGCCGTCTTAGGAACTTCAGTAGAACTTGATTGGCCACAGTCCACTCATAATATTAATAATAATAATAACAATAGTTAATAATAATAATAATATCAGATCACTACCACCACCACACTGCTCCATCATATCATCACCACCACACTGCTCCATCAGATCATCACCACCACCACACTGCTCCATCATATCATCACCACCACACTGCTCCATCATATCATCACCACCACACTGCTCCATCATATCATCACCACCACACTGCTCCATCAGATCATCACCACCACACTGCTCCATCAGATCATCACCACCACCACACTGCTCCATCATATCATCACCACCACACTGCTCCATCAGATCATCACCACCACACTGCTCCATCAGATCATCATCACCACCACACTGCTCCATCATATCATCACCACCATACTGCTCCATCAGATCATCACCACCACACTGCTCCATCAGATCATCACCACCACACTGCTCCATCAGATCATCACCACCACACTGCTCCATCAGATCATCACCACCACACTGCTCCATCAGATCATCACCACCACACTGCTCCATCAGATCACCACCACCACACTGCTCCATCAGATCACCACCACCACACTGCTCCATCAGATCATCACCACCACACTGCTCCATCAGATCACCACCACCACACTGCTCCATCAGATCACCACCACCACACTGCTCCATCAGATCACCACCACCACACTGCTCCATCAGATCATCACCACCACACTGCTCCATCATATAATCACCACCACACTGCTCCATCAGATCATCACCACCACACTGCTCCATCAGATCACCACCACCACACTGCTCCATCAGATCACCACCACCACACTGCTCCATCAGATCATCACCACCACACTGCTCCATCAGATCATCACCACCACACTGCTCCATCAGATCATCACCACCACACTGCTCCATCAGATCATCACCACCACACTGCTCCATCAGATCACCACCACCACACTGCTCCATCAGATCACCACCACCACACTGCTCCATCAGATCATCACCACCACACTGCTCCATCAGATCACCACCACCACACTGCTCCATCAGATCACCACCACCACACTGCTCCATCAGATCACCACCACCACACTGCTCCATCAGATCACCACCACCACACTGCTCCATCAGATCATCACCACCACACTGCTCCATCATATAATCACCACCACACTGCTCCATCAGATCATCACCACCACACTGCTCCATCAGATCATCACCACCACCACACTGCTCCATCATATCATCACCACCACACTGCTCCATCAGATCACCACCACCACACTGCTCCATCATATCATCACCACCACACTGCTCCATCAGATCATCACCACCACACTGCTCCATCAGATCATCATCACCACCACACTGCTCCATCATATCATCACCACCACACTGCTCCATCAGATCATCACCACCACACTGCTCCATCAGATCATCACCACCACACTGCTCCATCAGATCATCATCACCACCACACTGCTCCATCAGATCATCACCACCACACTGCTCCATCAGATCATCACCACCACCACACTGCTCCATCAGATCATCATCACCACACTGCTCCATCAGATCATCACCACCACCACACTGCTCCATCAGATCATCATCACCACACTGCTCCATCAGATCATCATCACCACACTGCTCCATCATATCATCACCACCACACTGCTCCATCAGATCATCACCCCCACCACACTGCTCCTTGTTGCTGCCCTTCACCTCGTTGTGTTTCCTCTGGACAGCAAGTGGGCCTGGCCAGGGAGTTCGAGGGCCTGGTTCGTGCCGACCGGAGGTTTGAGATCAGCGCTGACGTGGTGCTGGGCCTGGTCTGCTTCAGACTCAAGGTAACCCTGGCAACAGGAATAGCGTTTCTGACCCTCTCACCCCTGACCTGGAAGATCCACTCCTCCCTTCCCGATCTCTGGATCAGGAACTTTCAATGGATCTCTGAACCTTTACTGTGAGCAGTAGGACTCTACTGTAGGATTATAATGTTGACTGGTAGGACTTTACTGTAGGACTTTGCTATAAGACTAGACTTGTAGGACTCTACTGTAGTGCTAGAATGGAAGTACTCTACTGTAGGATTCTACTGTTGGATTATTCTGGTAGGACTACTGTAGTACTCTACTGTAAAGCTAGACTTGTAGGACTAGAATGGAAGTACTCAATTGTAGGACTGGACGGTAGGGGTAGACTGGTATAATTCTACAATAGGGCTAGACTGGTAGGACTCTTCTGTAGGACTAGACTCAAAGGAGGTCTGGACTGGAAGAAGATTAACACGTTCTGTGTGTTCCTCTCAGGGCTCCAACGTTCTGTATGTTCCTCTCAGGGCTCGTTCTGTGCGTTCCTCTTAGGGCTCCAACGTTCTGTGTGTTCCTCTCAGAGCTCGTTGTGTGTGTTCCTCTTAGAGCTCCAACGTTCTGTGTGTTCTTCTCAGAGCTCGTTGTGTGTGTTCCTCCTAAAGCTCCAACGTTCTGTGTGTTCCTCTCAGAGCTCGTTGTGTATGTTCCTCTCAGAGCTCCAACGTTCTGTGTGTTCCTCTCAGGGCTCCAACGTTCTGTGTGTTCCTCTCAGGGCTTGTTGTGTGTGTGTTCCTCTCAGGGCTTGTTGTGTGTGTGTTCCTCTCAGGGCTTGTTGTGTGTGTGTTCCTCTCAGGGCTTGTTGTGTGTGTGTTCCTCTCAGGGCTTGTTGTGTGTGTGTTCCTCTCAGGGCTTGTTGTGTGTGTGTTCCTCTCAGGGCTTGTTGTGTGTGTGTTCCTCTCAGGGCTTGTTGTGTGTGTGTTCCTCTCAGGGCTTGTTGTGTGTGTGTTCCTCTCAGGGCTTGTTGTGTGTGTGTTCCTCTCAGGGCTTGTTGTGTGTGTGTTCCTCTCAGGGCTTGTTGTGTGTGTGTTCCTCTCAGGGCTTGTTGTGTGTGTGTTCCTCTCAGGGCTTGTTGTGTGTGTGTTCCTCTCAGGGCTCCAACGAGCTGAACGAGCAGCTTCTGAAGCAGATCACCCGCGCCAGGAGGATCCACCTGGTGCCGTGTCAGCTGTCTGGCCGCTTCGTGCTGCGCTTCGCCGTGTGCGCCCGCACCACCGAGTCGTGCCACGTCCAAGAGGCCTGGAGACACATCACCCAGCTGGCCTCCCAGCTGCTGCAGGAGCTGCCCCACTGACCCCAGGACTGACCCCAGGGTCAGGGGGGGGCAGGGGTGGTGTGGGTCAGGGTTGGGGTTGGGGGAAGGTTCAGGGCTGGGGGCAGTCAGGGATGGGGCGGGGGGGGGGGGGGTTATTAGGGGGCAGGGTCAAAAGTGGGGGCAGTCAAAGCCAAGACCAGGAATTGAGTCAGGGTTAGCAGTAGGGTTAGGACCAGGACCAGGACAAAAGACCAGGAAGACATGTCCACCTGACCCTAACCCTGGCTAAGTTCAGCAGTATGTTAGAATGTAGACTCTGCCGATCTATAAACACAGTTGATATCATTCCTGATGTTGTCATCATATCACAGTCTGGTCTGTTCAGAAATATCTGGCTAAGTATTTGTCTGTCTGTGGATTGTGGGTTGGGACAAACACATGCTTCAATCAACCCACGGAGAAAACACATTTCAAAATAAATACCGAAATAGTCGACATCATATAGACAGTGTTTAAGGTCAGATGGCTGAGCGGTTAGGTAATCGAGCTACCAATCTGAAGGTTGCCGGTTTGATTCCCCAGCTGTGTAAAATTATCTTGGGTCCCTGGGCAAGGCACTTTACCCTACTTGCCTCGGGGGGAATGTCCCTCTACTTACTGTAAGTCGCTCTGCTAAATGACTAAATGTAATTGTAAACAGATGATTGAACTTCTGTGTTGTGAGGAATGATCTCAGTTCTGTTCATCGAACTCCTGCTAGCCTGCCCTGTGACCTCTTAACCCCTGAGATGGGTCTCCGAGGCTAACGTTCACAACCACAGCTTTCTAGAGTAGATGGAGGATATTGGAGGATTAGTAGTAACAGTGTAGTCGTAGTTAAAATGTTGTTTATTTCTTTATTTAACCTGAGCAGTATTTAACTAAAATCAGACATGTGCTTTACTGTTGTGTTGGAATCCACCCACCCAGTTTGGGTAACTTCCTGTTTGGGTAATTTCCGGTTTGGGTAACTTCCTTCAATGCTGGTGTCTGCTTCACTGTGATTCACCCTGTGGTTAGTTAATGTCTCCCTCCTGTACTGGACTGCTCTCTGTATGTGTGTGTGTACATGCAGATATTGTGTGTTTAAAATATAGTATAAAAATGTAAACAGACATTAAAATAAGCTCTGATAACTGCTTGTCCATGCAGTTTATGACAAACCAGGTTTATTTTGTTCAGGCTGTTCTGAACAGTCCTGAAAGTGAAATTTATCGGTGGAGATTACACCAAAGACAAAAATGTATGTTCTTGTGTGTCTGTGCTGTTGTAGCATTAACAGGGACAGGCAGTGTTCAAGACTGACCTCAAGAAAGGAACTTTAAAGGGCGCTTGAAGTTGAAGTTGACTTAATTCATTTTTAGATGGCAGAGTCCGTAGAACAGACTAAGTCTGTAGCCCAGCTCTCTCTCCATCACCCCTCTATTTCCTCCATCACCCCTCTCTCCTCCATCAAACCTCTCTCTCCTCCATCACCTCTCTCCTCCATCACCCCTCTCTCTCCTCCATCACCCCTCTCTCTCCTCCATCACTTCTCTCTCTTCCATCACCCCTCTCTCTCCTCCATCATCCCTCTCTCTCCTCCATCACCCCTCTCTCTCCATCAAACCTCTCTCCTCCATCACCCCTCTCTCTCCTCCATCACCCCTCTCTCTCCATCACCCCTCTCTCTCCTCCATCACCCCTCTCTCTCCATCACCCCTCTCTCTCCTCCATCACCTCTCTCTCTTCCATCACCCCTCTCTATCCTCCATCACCTCTCTCTGTGTGAGTGCTGTAGGCGAGGAGTATGTGTGTGTGCTTTTCCTTGTGAAGTCTGTGTGTTGCTTGTGTTGTCTGTGTGTCTTGTACATCATGATGAACCTGTGTGGGTATAAACTGTTGTGTTTTTATCGTCATGTTGGCAGCAATGTGCAGAGCGCCTACTACTCACTGTGGTTTTGAAAAGCACAGGCTGTTCTGTGTCACAGTGAGGGGTTTGTCGGTGTCACCGCCGACTGTCTTTTTTTGTCACCTGTGTTTTAGCTTGACTCAATAAATCTGTTTCCAAATGTGGATCTGTGTCATTTACATGCATTCGTATCAGCGCTGGACTTTTACCAGTTGTACTGAACAGTCTTGTTGACAGTCATGCCAGTGTAACAGACGTGGTCTTGCAAGTTCCCTCAGAGGTATACGGGCCACTGTCCACTCCGACCGGGAGTTGACCTCACCACCTCTGACTTCCCAAGCGCCACCACTACCAACTACGCCAACGAAAAGCTAGCAATTTGCTGACGCGGGTGGCCTGTTACATACTTGAGGAGTGAGTTTCACCATACAGAGGCTACATTTACCCCTCAAACTCACTCCGGCCAGCTAGCTGATGCTAACCTAGCGATCCGGGTCACGGCACCAGTGTAACAGACGTGGTCTTGCAAGTTCCGTCAGAGGTATACGGGCCACTGTCCGCTCCGACAGGGAGTCGAACTCGCCACCTCTGACTTCCCAAGCGCCACCACTACCAACGAAAAGCTAGCAATTCGCTGACGCGGGTGGCCTGCTACATACTTGAGGAGTGATTTTCACCATACACAGGCTACACCAGCAAGTATTTAAAAATCAGCATACGTGTTTGTCAACTGCTAGATGGGCATCAATTAAAACATTTACTTTACTCGAATAACATAACATTTTATTTGTTTAAACTTGATCAAATGCAGGGCTCTCAAGTCTCATGTTTTTCCCCATGAGACTCACGCATTACTCTGCTGGGAAGAGATAACACTAATGAACCAGACACAGGCATATGGAGGGAGGTTTTCTGCTGGGATGGTAGCTGTCTCAAGTTATACAGAGTATGGTGGCTCTGAAGTGCCAAACACCCTCTTACAACCCCCCAAATTAACACACGTACTAGTATCATTCATTAAAACTGTTTTATATAGGCCTACAAGAAACATATTTTATAAAAGTAGATAGAGATCTTGGTCTCAGAATAACCACAGGTCAAAATATTGGCTGAAAATGTTTTATTCAAATTTGCATTTTTCTATCATGTCTAAACTGGTTGTGGGCTGTACTACACCTGTCATGTCATGGCATGTCGCTTAGCTACACAGAGAGGCGGAGTTCTAAACTCAATAAGGAAGTAAGGTGAAAGACTCGGGAAAGTGGATGATAGTTTTTAACTCGCTCCTATACTTCAATTCTACACAACGGTTTGTTAGTTTATTCGAGATTAAAAAGTAGTCCATCTGTCCGTGTCCTCTCTCCTACAGGTAGGTCAATGATTAGAACACCTGTGTGGTTTTAACGTCGTAGCAAAATCGGTCAATTTGTTAACCGACTTCCTTCTTTCAGGTCAGATTCAGTATTAGTCTAATGTTCCTAATCTTCCCATTTTAAACGTTATTATTTCATTCATAAACATTGCAATTCTGTCAGTAAAACAAGCCATGTTTCACAGGAGACGAAGGCTTACAGATACAATGAATTACAACAAAAAGACTTAACTTGTAAATAGGTGTTGTGCCACCAGATGCGCACAAACCACTTTAATCAAAAGGTGAAGGATTTCGTCTTGAAATCGCAACCAAACGGAAAATAGATTTTTTTGGGTGAAGAGACGAGCTTTGGTTATTTGTGTAAATAACTGATGTTCTTCTCAACACAAAATCCTTAAAACTCGTAATTCAAAACCAGTGGCAGATTTAGCAAATTGGGGCCCAAGGCAAAGGTATGTCTGGGGCGCCCCCATCCCATCTTTAAAAGAGAACAAAAACAAAAATGAACGACTGAATGGTGGATAGGCAGGTAAAGCTAATCTACAGGGAAGTAAAGGTTGGAAAGGAGAAAAAAACCTTCCCCTTTAGACCCTGCATACATTTGAGTCATTTTAGCAGACACTCTTATCCACAGCGTACACTTCTTTAATCAAATGAAGATGCAAAGCAGAAAACACACAAAGTGTGGCACTACACAAACTAATAGTCACGATGGAACCCAACAGAGAATAAGGTTTCAGATAACACCTGTCTTGGCCAAAATGCCAGGAAAACCAGCACTGTTTATTCTTTTTTTAAGATTAAATCAATAAAACCAGCAAAACAATTAGTTAGGGTAAACCCCCACAAACAGTCATATACTTAGCAAATATTGTCAAGATGAATAATTGACTTTGTTTGAGTGAGTGAGTGAGTGAGTGAAGGAGTGAAGGAGTGAGGGAGTGAGGGAGTGAGAGAGTGAGGGAGTGAGGGAGTGAGGGAGTGAGGGAGTGAGGGAGTGAGTGAGGTTGCAATTGGCATTGCACTTTAGATTGACATTTCAAACATTCTACAAACAAACCTATGTACAAGATAAAGGATATTGTAAGTGAAATGACATTGTGTGGGGTTTGTCTGTGTCACAGTGTGGTGTCTGTGTCACAGTGTGGGGTTTGTCTGTGTCACAGTGTGGTATCTGTGTCACAGTGTGGTGTCTGTGTCACAGTATGGTGTCTGTGTCACAGTGTTTGTCTGTGTCACAGTGTGGGGTTTGTTTGTGTCACAGTGTGGGGTTTGTATGTGTCACAGTGTTTGTCAGTTTCACTGCCGGCTGTCTTTACTAGTCACCTGTGTTTTAGCTCGACTCAATAAATCTGTTTCTACATTTTACATTTAGTCATTTCTAAATGTGGATCTGTGTCTTTTACATGTATTCATATCAGTGCCGGACTTTCACTCGTTGGATGTACTGAACAGTCTTGTTGACAGTCATGCCAGCAAGTATTTAAAAATCAGCATGTAGTGTTTGTCAAATGCTAGATCGGCATTACATTTTATTCATTTAAACTTGATCAAATGCAGGGCTCTCAAGTCTCATGTTTTACCCCATGAGACTCACGCATTTCAACCATTTCTCACGCTGAGAAGTAAGAGATTACTTGTCTATATACAATTAATGAATGAGACACAGGCATATGAAAGGAAGTTTTCTGCTGAAATGATAGCTGTCTCCATTTATACAGAGCTCGGTGGCCCTAAAGTGCAAAACACACCCTCTAATACAATTACAACCCCCCCCCATCCAAAAACGACTAAGGCCGAAATATACTTCTGCGTCTCCGTTTACGGATGGGCAGGCTCACGGATACGCACGGATACGGACGGATAGACAGCGTTTATGGTTCTCCGTAGGCTGTAGATTCAGATGCTGATTTACATGTACTGTTTAGCTGAAATATGAATTGTAAAAACTTTACAAGCAATGGCGGTCTAAGGCATAAAGTTAATATAACTAGAGTAAGCTACTTTTGTCTTCCAAGATGGCGTCCCCATTCATTTCTATGAAAAGTGCTCAGTGGCGCAGTGAGGCAAGCGAGATTGCGAGACTGGACGCGGCCATCTTTCCACTTCCGTGTCTTCCTGTCCAACTTTAAACAGTGGTTCTTTTTTTCCTTAGCTCCGAGAGCTCATGTAAATCGGCTATTGGCCAATGTGAACTTTTGTGCTCGTGCCCTGTTAGTATCCGCCAGCACATTTGCAGGCAACTTTCATTGACTAAGCAAATAAATGGGTTGCTAGTTTACCCATTTCGGATTGGTTTCAAACTTAGCAAAAATCGGGAAAAATTATTCTATGAAAAAGCTAGTAGTATGAGCCAGGTTCGAGAATCAAACTAAAATTATTGGGGGAGATAGTTTTGTAAATGTTGAATGGAGTTAATAGAATAAATACGACCGGAAGAGTCGGAAACCTAACCGTACATGCAATACCACCTACATCCACCGGGGCCGTTGCTTCAAGCCGAGGGGCGAGGGGTGGGGGCTTGGTCTAAGGATTCTGTTCTTCCTGCGTCACGGAAACCCCATGACGCAAGCGATTCTTAATACTGACCAATCACAGCCAAGGGGGTCTCCGTAACTCTCCGTAGCTACGACGGATAGTTAAAAATTCAGGAGGTGCACGTCAAGCTCTCCGAGGCTCTCCGAGCAGGCGCGTCGCACCCGTGGGGGATGTGGGTGTTTTAACACCCACACTTTTCCCGGTGAGAGGGTTAAACACCCACACTTTTTCTGCAGTTTTTCCACAGTTTTACACAAACGTCTTGCGTCAAACTGCCTCCGTAACTACGTCGTAGGCTATGTATAGCGATTATATTGCCTGAGTGAACAGAACTGCGTCCATAGCAACGCTCTGTTTTTCATGGCAACGGTGTGTTATACTTCGCAGCGGTCTTAACAGACCGTATTCTACACTGGAATTTAACCAATAGTCCAGTACTTTTAAGAAATGTAATGCAAGTATCTTTAGTGTTTGCTGTACACGTGTTATCACCGTTAATGTGTTACATCAATGTAAAGCTTAACTCTTAAATACTGGTACAAATTGCTATCGTACTGTAATTAGGTAACCTAGATACAACCTGAGCTAACGTTAGCTAACTGAACCTATCATTTAACATTAGGCTGTTAGCTAGCTAGCTAGGTTGTATTTTGCCATTTGTGTTCGTAAAGTTTAATGTCCGGTGGCATTTTCATCTCTTTTTATATGCCGTTACTGTAGCTAAATGCGTAACGTTAGCAGATATTTAGAAAATGGTGTGTTTATCAGTTGTAACTACAGGATGGAAGGTACTGTAACTGCACCTTTTTAACTTCACAAGCAACGTCTTTTTGTCACGCAGTATCAAGATGCAGAAAAGAAAGAGGCAGGAGAATATTGACACTTTTTTCGAGAGAAATCCTGTACGTGAAGTTGAAAGCTGAACGTTGAACATTTTTGACATTAAACAACAGTAGCCTATTTCCATTAGATATTGTTTGCATTTACTTCATGATATTACTTTTCAATATTCACTGAGGTTTGCTAGTGCCACAGCTGTAACAGTTTGGCCCTATTCCTTTACCACTGCCCACTATTACTAGCCTGGCTTCCAGCCCAATTTAGCCCCGCCCACCAAAACATTTGGTCGGGAAGTTGGGTCTGGAGTAGCCTGACGTTGTCATACTCATAATTCTAGTCACCACATTTTTTTGTGGGCGGGGCGAAGTTGAGCTGGCAACCAGGCTAGGTATTGTTAATATATTTTGTTTGTATATTTGTAGTTTGTAACAAAAATAATTTCCCCCTGGGATTATTAAAGTATTTCTGATTCTTTAGCAAGTCTACTGTTGTGTATTTTCACCAGCGTTTGTACTTATTTTTCGTGTGTTCCAAGTGTGTTTTTATACTTTTCTAGTATCAGTCATTTAAATGGGATGCTTTTTATATCTTGTATGTTATACATGTTGTACACCTCTGTCATTGTATCCATCGTTTCTATTGTTAATAAACAAATCACATCCATCCCCCTCACTTTTGAAAAGCGTGCTACGCCCCTGTCTCCGAGGGCTGACGGAGAGCTCGTAGAGGGCGTTCCACGGAGACGAGGGCGTTCCCATGTGTCGTTTTTCGAAAAACGCAGAAGCATATATCGGCCTTAACCTTAGCCTGAACATGAACACACTTCCCCCGAATGCGAAGACACACTCCCCTTAAAGGGTAGGTACCATACCTGTCAACATTGGAGCACCAAAATCCGGGAGATCTTTTTTTGGGGGGGGGGGGGGGGGGGGGGGGGGGGAATTGTCGATGCGGCTTGCTGATTAGACATTAAATTCCTCCGTCCATGTAGCCTACTGTCAGGGACGGACTGGGAGTAAAAATAGGCCCTGGACTTTGATCCAGACCGGCCCACCAGAATCGGTCCCGTATACACCACCACAGCGAGCGCCCTGCTAATGCATGCAACTTCAACGGAAAGGGACTTCAACGCTTAATGCGAGCGCGCATAGCGCGCGAGAGAATTTTTGGTGGCTGATTTGAGCGAAAAGTTTTTTGAGGCTTTATGTAAAACAAACAAACATAGCCGCCTTTTCAATTGGTAAAACGTTGTCCAGTGAAGGTAATTACGTTTCTTGGCCTGGTTTTCCATCTTTATATTGTCTCTAATGCTAGCTTTCGATGTGTCAGTGTCACTGTCGTGTATAAGCGACACTAAGGGCTGCATACACGTTCATTTGGAATAGACCAACCGTCCTGGGGGAAAGGGGGTCCTATGGAAGCAAATCGTGACCAAAATTCAAATGAAAATGCATTTCCATAAATGCATTTTAATTTTAAGAATGTGGCTTCATTATTTGACTCATAAATGAAATTAGTAATCACTCATCCTATTTGCATTTTAATTATCTTCCTTAAGACTGCTCATTCTTTCTCTTAATTAAAATGCAATTAGTACAATTACTCACTGTCTGAGTTTGTCTGTGATTGGAGTTGAAGTTCTAACATTAACTTACACAGCTACTGTAGGTTAGCTAATCGACATAGCCTACGTAAAAAATGTTCAGGAAACCTAAACCCAATGTAAACCTTAAAACTTATGTAACGAGTGTCTAACTTTAACACCGCTACAGAGAATAATAATGATGATCAATGGGAGATGTATCAGAATATCTGGTTCATCGGAAAGATGGTACTGTTTGCACTACAGAATGAAACACACAGAACACGTTGGCTATATTTCAGAGGTAATAGAATTATTTTTGTTATTGTTTTTGATATTTTGTTTCTCTATTACCTCTGTTTTATTTTTTCCCTTCTCATGGAAAAAAAAACACATTTACCAACCAAACAACAATTGCAATTGACTTAATGACAATAACACAAAAAATAGTAATTCCCCAAATCAATATGAAAGTGTCAATAAATTGTTATCCCGGATTCCCTTAAGTTTTATCTATTTATTCTTATTAGCTTGTGGCTTATTTTTGCTTTTAAAATATCTATGGGATTATCACTATATTATATTGATTTGGTTGTGGGACTCTTATTTTGGAAAACGGGCTTGACTTTTTGGATATTATTTTACTCTAATTAAATGAGAGGATTATTGATTTTGATTGAAAGTACAAGTATAAAAAACAACAAATATATAAATACACAAGTCAAGTATTAGAACAACTAATTCAAAAAAATCCCTCACTCCAACCTCATTCCTAAATCACAGCATATACAAAACACAGTGCTGCGGCGTGAACTCACGCGCACTCACAAAGATTTTGTACAAGTCTTTCAAAACAACAAACAACACAAAAATGATCAGTCCGGGTCCAAGTGTCTGGCTCCAGGGTAGTCACAAAACAAATCAAATAGAATCAGGTTCTTGTCCTACCAGTCGTAGCAAGGCTCTTTCTGCTTGATCTCTCAGGCAGCCAGCAGATAGTTGGCCACAGTAGCTAGCAACCCGTAGATGACTCGGTAAGGCTCTCGAGTTCACACCACTCCAACACTGGTACTCAAAGAACCGATCGGGTGTAGCAGGCGAAATCCAAGTCAGTTCGCTGGATTCTCCCCAAGGAATGTAGAAAAATGTAGAAGAAAAGAAAAAAAAGGACACAGCTGAGGCAGCTAACAGTTCTCCAACCGTACTGTAGCAGAGCTTCTTCGGCTAGCCCACCGTAAAAACAAACCACTTCAGGAAAACAAGAAAACAAGAAAAATAACAAATATTCTCTCAATCGATACTCATTCACAAAACAATAACATATATTACTAGCTAACCAAATCAATATCTTCGTCTCTTTCTTTCTTCTCAGTAAAATGCTATTTGTTTTTCTTTCTTTCTGGTCCCTCATCTCTCGTCTCCCTCTAGTTCGGTTAGCCTTCCTTTCTCCGCGCGAGAGCGCGCGAGACCCCAAACTTTCCCGCCTGCACCCCGAAAGATGCACATTCACAGCAAGTTATCCCAACATAAAAACATGAAACATATATGTACATGGATCCACAGCATCAACCTGGGACAAAACCACACCGGCATCACTTTTCTTAATCAACAAATAAATAATAGTTCTTGTATATGACTTTTGTGAATATAATAGTTATTTATTTGTAACTCTTTATAAATAATTGTATTTTACATTTAATTAATTTGTGCCCTGTAACCCTGGGTTACACTTCAAATATTATGCCTTTTTTAATCGCAAAGAGAGCTTGTGGAGCTGTGGAAATATTCTCTGTTCTGCTGTCTGTTCTTATTCTTCTGTATCTTGCAACAAAGGTGTCTCTTCGATTTGAAAAATGCAGCAAAATAAATACTTCTTTCAACAAGAGGTCAAATGAGATGTCAATCAGCATCAAATTTTCAGTAGCGAATAACATTTTGGTGTGTTACCCGGGGTGGCCAATCAGATGTCAGGGGTGTCCAG
Source organism: Hypomesus transpacificus (assembly GCF_021917145.1). Taxonomy (NCBI): domain Eukaryota; kingdom Metazoa; phylum Chordata; class Actinopteri; order Osmeriformes; family Osmeridae; genus Hypomesus; species Hypomesus transpacificus. Next base: position 357,827 of record NC_061061.1, on the reverse strand, counting down.
TGCCACCCCAGACACCCATCTGGCTCCGCTACTGGGTCCGCGCTCAACGAAACTTTTTTTTTTATACTCCAACATCTCTGCGACTTATTGAGTGGCGTATTAATCGCACGACACAACGAATTAAAAACGGAATTCGTAGCCAATGCTTTGAATAATCTATTTTAATCGATTTCATTGATTCGTTGTTGCAGCCCTATCTACAATGGACACAAGTAATGAAGAACAGCTGTTGGGAACTCTGAAGAAGCTCGGGGATGACGATCTGAAGACGTTTCAGTGGTTCCTGAAGAAGAAAGTTCTGGATGGGTTTGATCCCATCCCAAAGAGCAGGTTGGAGGGAGCTGCCAGAACAGACACAGTGGATAGGATGGTGGAGATTTACAGACCTGAAGGAGCTCTGAAGATCACTGTGGAGATCCTGAGGAAGATGGATCAGAATAATTTTGCTAAGTGGCTTATGAGTGAGTATTCTATGGGTATTATTTTTATTTTGTTCTCCCAATTTGGAAATAAAAACAACAATGCAGTGAAAATGCATGCTGCAATGTTATAAGTTGGTATACATTATATCTAGAAATATTTTTTATTCACTTTCAGAGATGCAGTGTAGAGGAGATGTTGCCCTCCTTTCTGTGTCTGCAGTGTTAGTCTGCATGTGTATCTATCACTTAGGACTGCAGACACTGTAAGGACGACTTTCACCCTTCTCTTAACTAAACAATGTGACATTATATTAGTGGTAGTCCAGCATGCTAACACCAACCCCAGTCCACACAGGACAGGAAACCCAGCACAGACACAGGACATGATCCTTACATGTCACCCACAGCTCCACAGAGTGTAACACCTGAGAGGATAAGACAGCCCTGACTCTTCCTGTCTTCTCTCTCCTCACAGGTGTCAGTGATGCTGAGGAGGCAGGTGGGAACAGTTCAACTTCCTGTCTGCCTCAGGAAGTCCAGGGTTCCTCCAACACGACTGAGACTGGAGGCCATGCTGCTGCTCCTGGTGGAAACCCCTCAGAGCATGGTACGTAAGAAATGATCATGATAAAATAGACTGTCATGGTACATAAGAAATGATCATGATGAAATACACTGTCCTGGTAAAAGATGAAGCACAGGCAGTATATGTATAGATAGAGAGCGTAGAGAGTAATATTGTTGGAAATATTCATGCCACAAGTAATGTGTGTGTGTGTGTGTGTGTGTGTGTGTGTGTGTGTGTGTGTGTGTGTGTGTGTGTGTGTGTGTGTGTGTGTGTGTGTGAAGAAGCTACTCCTTGGTCCTCCAACAAAGCTCAGGATGGCAGCATTTTCATGGCTCCAGTGTTAAAGGAGACACATGTTGCAGGAAATCTGACCCTCACTACAACTACTGGAGACAACATAACCATTAACCATAACCCTACAACCTACAATATAACCCAAAATAATAAGGAAATTGTGGACCATCAGAAAAAAGGTAAAAACGTCATCATCTGGCTGATGCTTTAGAAGAAGAAAAAGGTTCTCAGTCATCACAGAACCTTACACAAAGATACTGACATGTATAAATATATACTGATTAGTACAGAATAGATACTGATCAGCTACAATATACAGTGCCCTCCAAAAGTATTGGAACAGTGAGGCCAATTTCTTTATTTTTGCTGTAGACTGAAAACATTTGGGCTTGACATCAAACGATGAATGTGAAACCAGAGATCAACGTTTCAGCTTTTATTTCCAGGTATTTACATCAGGATCTGATGCACAAATTAGAAAATATCACCTTTTTGTTCGAACCCACCCATTTGTCACGTGAGCAAAAGTATTGGAACATATGACTGACAGGTGTGTTTTGTTGCCCAGGTGTGTCCTATTACATACATTATTCAATCAATAAATACCACTGAATGTCTACACTCAGGTTCAGATTGGGTAAGATAGGTTTTGTCTATGCAGACTGTATTCAGAGGTGAAAACAACATGAAAACCGGAGCGCTGTCTTTCGGTGAAAAACAAGCAATTGTGAGTCTTAGAGAAGATGGAAAATCAATCAGAGCCATTGCAGAAACATTGGCCATAGCCAGTACAACCATTTGGAATGTCCTGAAGAAGAAGAAAACTACTGGTGTACTAAGTAACAGACGTCGAACAGGTAGACCAAGGAAAACATCAGCAGTTGATGACAGAAACATTGTGAGAGCTGTAAAGAAAGACCCTAAAACAACTGTTAGTGAGATCAGCAACAACCTCCAGATGGCAGGAGTGAAGGTATCACTATCTACTGTTCGCAGAAGACTTCATGAACAAAAGTACAAGGGCTACACCAGAAGATGCAAACCACTCATTAGCAAGAAGAATAGGAAGGTCAGGCTGGAATTTGCCAAAAAGTACAGAGATGAACCTCAAAAATTCTGGGACAAAGTTTTATGGACTGATGAGACAAAGATTAACTTTTACCAAAGTGATGGAAAGGCTAAAGTTTGGAGAAAGAAAGGAACTGCTCATGATCCCAAACACACAAGCTCATCTGTGAAACACGGTGGAGGTAATGTCATGGCTTGGGCTTGCATGGCTTCTTCTAGGACGGGCTCATTAATCTTCATTGAGGATGTAACACATGATGGCAGCAGCAAAATGAACTCGGAAGTCTACAGAAACATTTTGTCTGCCAATTTAAGGAAAGATGCAACCAAACTGATTGGCAGAGCCTTCATCATGCAGCAAGATAACGACCCAAAACACACTGCCAAAACAACAAAGGAGTTCATCAGGGGCAAGAAATGGAAGGTATTAGACTGGCCAAGTCAATCTCCAGACTTAAACCCTATAGAGCATGCATTTTACCTGCTTAAGAGGAGACTGAAGGGAGGAACCCCACAAAACAAACAACAACTGAAAGAGGCTGCAGTGAAAGCCTGGGAAAGCATCAAAAAGGAAGAATGCAAAAGTTTGGTGACGTCAATGGGTCACAGACTTGCTGCAGTTATTGAAAGCAAAGGATTTGCAACTAAATATTAAGTCTTATTCACTTAAATATGTTTTAAGTATATCTGTTCCAATACTTTTGCTCACATGACAAATGGGTGGATTCAAACAAAATGTGATATTTTCTTAGTTGTGCATCAGATCCTGATGTAAATACCTGGAAATAAAAGCTGAAACGTTGATCTCTGGTCTCACGTTCATTATTTGATGTCAAGCCCAAATGTTTTCAGTCTACAGCAAAAATAAAGGAATTCGCCTCACTGTTCCAATACTTTTGGAGGGCACTGTATATATATAGGGAGTCAGATGGCTGAGCGGTGAGGGAGTCGGGCTAGTAATCAGAAGATTGCTGGATCGATTCCCCGCCGTGCCAAGGACTAAACCATATGATGTACTGTTAGTGTATGACTTTATAGTCTATATTATACAGCAGGTACAACACTGTTCATTACAGTCCTACATTAACATTAGGCTCAGAACTAAACAATATGATGTACTGTTTGGGAAAATAAAGTCTATCTTATCAGTCATAATAATTTTGTCAACCAACACAAGTCGAGATGGGAGAGTCATTAACTAGCCCTCCCGCTGTCCTGGTTGTGTGTAAAGGCCATGTCATCCAGGTAGCACTGTCACAACGATCACACTGGTGGCAAAATGGACAACGCAGACAATGCTGTGGGTCACAACGACCCTGAGACAGTGTGAGGGTTCCTCCTAGTGGTAACTAGTGATATAACATGGTATACCACGTAATATACCCCCTCTTCACATTCCCTCCCCTACGCATCAATGTTGTTGTATTAGGAAAAGTTGCACCGACACGGCGGGAGGGGGAGGGGGGGGGCTCACAACTACCCCAAAACAGACCGAAAGTTAAAGAAAAAGCTTCACTTTATTTTTGTATTAGGTACAGTTGTCGCAACACGACGGTGGGTCACAATGACCCAAAGGCACACAAGGGTTAAATCTACTTGTCTTTCATTATGTTTGTAGAGAGCACATCCCAGGACCCCCAAGGCAGTGAAACACCACCATGGTAAGATGACCAGCCTTTTATTTTGTAAACAGTTGAGAAGAAGATATGCCCACAGATATGTGTAACTCTTACCAGTGTTAAGTGCATCTGGGATAACATTATAATAACACAATAAAGTACCCAATTGTATATATTACCCATGGGTACCCATGTACCCATTCTATATATGATTTGTATATGTATTGATATATGTTACTAATCCTATAAGTGTAGTTGAAGTGTTGACAGTATCTCTCTCTTATTTTCTTCTTGACATCTCTCCCTTGTTTACTGTATTTTTTACTCTTTCCCTATTCTCCCCCTCTCCCTATCTCCATCCTTCTCCCTCTCCCCCTCTCCCCCTTTCCCTTCTCTCACTCTCCTCCCCTTCTCCTGCGCCTCCCTCCTTCTCCCCTCTCTTCCACCTCTCCTTCATTCTTCTCTACCTCTCTCCCTCTGTCTCATTCTACAGTGAGTAGATCCAGTGGGGAGAAACCCTGACCACATCCTGCACGTATTACAGGAAGCACATGACTGTATCCTTAGCCAACATTTTATATAAACACATCGATGGTGTATTATGTATATAACGTATTGTTTGGTAATGAATGGAGTCTGTTAATGTGTGCTTATGTGGAACTTCTACTTGCAGTCATACTCAAACTTAAAAAGGCTCTTCAAGAGAGTTTTAAGACAAAGTTCAAATACCTTTTCGAAGGAACCACAGAAGATGAGACAACTCTCAACAGCTTCTTCATACAACTCTACATGACAACGGGGGAGAGTGAAGGGGTCAATAAAGAACATGAGATCATGCAGATTGAATATCCATCCACAGGCAAAACATCATCAGAAAGGTCAATCCACTATAGTGAAATCTTCAGCCCCCTAGATGAAAAAGAGACAAAGATCCTGACTGTGCTGACGAAGGGCATCCCTGGCATCGGAAAAACCATCTCAGTGCACATGTTCATCCTAGACTGGGCAGAAGGGAAATCAAATCAGGATATAGATTTAATCTTTGTACTTCCATTCCGAGAGCTGAATTTGATCAAAGATGACTTAAGTCTTCATGGTCTTCTGAAGGAATTTCATCCAGAGATTGTCATCCTGAATGAGGTAGAAGACGCACAGATGTTTAACAACCACAAAGTGCTGTTCATCTTGGATGGGATGGATGAGAGCAGATGTCCTCTGGATTTCCATAACAATGAGAGAGTGTCTGATGTCACTAAGAAGTGTCCAGTTGATTTTCTGCTGACCAACATCATGAAGAAGAGTCTGCTTCCCTCTGCTCTCCTCTGGATAACCTCCAGACCTGGAGCAACCAGTCAGATCCCCCGCAGAACCGTCAAAATCAACAGGGAGACAGAAGTTTGTGGCTTTCAAGGAGAACAGAGGCTTGAATATTTCAGGAAGAGATTTTCTGATGATGAGGACCTGGCCAACAGAATCATCGAACACATGAGGACAACAAGGAGCCTTTACATCATGTGTTACATTCCTATAATGTGTTGGATTATCGCTGAGGTCCTAAAAGACATGTTGAGACAAAACAACAGTGGACATATCCCCCAAAGTCTGACTGAAATGTACATTCACTTCCTGATCACTCAAACACAGGTTGCAAGACAGAAGTATCAGGGGGAAACCATCATGGATAAAAAGAAGGTCTTAGAATTAAGAAAAGACTTGATGCTGAAACTTGGACAGGTAGCTTTTGAACAGCTGGTGAAGAGGAGTGTAGTGTTCTATGAGGAAGACCTAAGAACATGTGGGATTGATGTTGATGAAGCTGCAGTGAAATGTGGACTGTGCACAGAAATCCTGAAGTTAAGTCATGGGCTGTATAAGAAGAAGATGTACTGCTTTGTTCACCTGAGCTTTCAGGAGTTCCTCGCTGCTCTCTATGTGTTCTACCGCTGTGTCACCAAGAACATCAGTGCGCTGGAGTCCTTCCTGGAAAACGTGTCTGCAGAGCAGCCCCTGCATGAGTTGCTGAAGAGAATCGTGGATAAAGCTCTACAGAGTGAGAATGGACACCTGGACCTGTTCCTCCGCTTCCTTTTTGGCATCTCACTGGAGTCCAACCAGACTCTCTTACAAGGCCTTCTACCCCAGACAGAGAACACATCAGAGACTGTTGAGGACATGAGAAAATATCTCAGGAAGCCAGACGTAGAGAATATCTCACCAGAGAGGCAAGTCAACCTCTTCCTCTGCTTGACTGAGATGAATGACAGTTCAGTACATGAGGACATTCACCAGTTCCTCATGTCACCAGATCGCGAAGAAGACGCTGTCTCATCGGATCACTGCTCAGCACTGGCTAATGCACTTCTGATGTCACAAGGCGAGCTGGATGAGATGGACCAGAGGAAATACAACACAGATATGCTGGGGCGAAACAGACTGGTCCCAGCAGTGAGGAAATACAGAAAAGCTGTGTAAGTATTTATCTCAAACTCACACGTAATGCTTCACATGTTGATCTGACACCCCTATTGAATTGTCTTTTTTGGTTTTGAGTTTTACACTGGTAAATAAATGTAACTGTGTATAATCAATTCAAACTCTTAATTCAGTAATTTGTCGATGATGTTCATTGTTGGAAATAGGCAAAAAAGGATGACTAATATTAAAACAATTCTTTAACATTTAACATTTTATAGTATTTTTAAATACTATAGTAAGTACTATAGTATTTTTAAAGCAAAAATCATCAATGATTTGCATTATAGCTGGCACATCTGTGGTTAAATTGAGGGAGATTTCAGAGCAGACGATGTAGATATTCCCTGCCAAAAACAGTGGTGGTAATACCACGGAGCTAGGAGCAAAGCGAGCCACTGTTCTGTGCAAGACCAGACGAGCTGGAACTGGGAAGATGGAGCGGTCCATTTGGCGCTGTTGCTTGTCTCACTGCAATGAGCACTTTCCATAGAAATGAATGGTGACGCCCTCTTTAAAGAACAGGCTCGCTGTGTCTACTTTATATAAGTCTATACTCTGACCATGTTGGACAAAGTTACGCTTTCCATTAAATGTGATCGTTGCCTTGCCGTAGAACGAGACGTATGTGTTAAAAAGCTAACTCTGTTTTGGGGTTTGTTTTTTCTAGTATCTAGTAAGTTTAATCAAATAATAAGAAAATAACCTTAATATTACAAACAGATTTTTTTAAGTTGATTTTGTGGAGTTGTTGCAACCCTGGATCTGATCTGAATCCTGGCTGCCAAGAGACCTTGGGTCAACAGTCTTAACCACTTCAGCACACTGTAGCTCATGAATGTTGTGTTTCTACAGACTGACTGACATGTTGCTCAGCCATGAGGACTGTGCATTACTGGCCTCCTTCCTCCAGTCTGCCCTCTGAGAGACCTGTACCTGGGGGGGATTAAGCAGTTTGGGTTCAAAGATGACCTGAACATTGTCGTTGATGCCCTGAGAGGTCCATACTGTAAACTGCAGACACTGAGGTCAGTACCTGTAGAGGAGTCATGATGACAACACAAACATGATTACATTGTGGAATGTTCTGTTTCTACAGACTGACTGACGAGAATCTCAGCTCTCATGACCGTGCATCACTGGCCTCCAATCTCCGGTCACCAGACTGTCCCTAGAGAGAGCTGGAACTGGGGGGGATTAAGCTGATAGATATTAATAATGACAACCTGAGTGTGGTTTTTCCTTCCCTGAGAGATCCACAATGTAAACTGCAGACACTGAGGTCAGTACCTGTAAAGGAATCTTCACATGATGACAACACAAACATGAACACATTGTGGGACTGTTGGTTAGTTTGACATGTTCATCCTGAGAGCCAATTATGAAGCAGTATGTTTTAGTTCAGTTGTTTTACAGACCACTCACAGTCCTTCAGATACAGTATAGGACACAGAAGGTAGGAGAGATGCGAGTGGTTAAATCTACCACAGATGGTTTACCAGAGTAACCACTTCAACTGCAATATTCAACTCAGCAGAGTGAATCATTGTTTTTCTAATCATATTTTACTCGTAGTACATCACTGGCTGTATGGATTACATATGATTTATCAAAGCAGAGTAAATACTACAAAATGATCTGTAAAGACAGAAGCAGTATTATCTGTATGTATCAGGAAAAAACACAGAGGTTTGACAGAGGTGCAGATGGGATGTGAATCCTGGCTGCCAAGAGACCTCCAGTTAACGGTCTTAACCACTTCACCACACTGCAGCTCATGAATGTTCTATTTCTACAGACTGACTGGCATGGAGCTCAACTATGAGGAGTGTACATCACTGGCCTCCTCCCTCCAGTCACCAGACTGTCCTCTGAGAAAGCTGCACCTGGGGGGGTGTATGTATATTTACCCCCGAATTAGTTCTGCTTCCCAGACAAGTCCACTCTCTAAACAGGAGACAATGAGGTAAGTACCTGTAGAGGAGTCTTCACATGATCACAACACAAACATGAACACATTTTTGGACTGTTGGTTAGTTTGACGTGGTCACCCTGAGAGCCAGTTATGAAGCAGTATCTTTTAGTTCAGTTGTTTTACAGACCACTCACAGTCCTTCAGATACAGTATAGGACACAGAAGGTAGGAGAGTTGGAGTGGTAAAATCTACCACTCATACTATTAATTGGTTTACCATAGTAACCATTTAAACAGCAATATTCAACTCAGCAGAGTGAATCAGTGGTTCTTGAATGACGTTTTACATGTAGTACATCACTGGCTGTATGGATTACATGTGCTTTATCAATGAAACACTTCAAAATGATCTTTAAAGACAGAAGCAGTATTATCTGTATGTATCAGGAGAAACACAGAGGTATGACAGAGGTGTAGATGGGATGTAAATCCTGGCTGCCAAGAGACCTTGGGTCAACAGTCTTAACCACTTCACCACCCTGCAGCTCATGAATGTTCTGTTTCTACAGACTGACTGACATGGTAATCAGCCTTGAGGACCAAGCATCCCTGTCTGCCTCCGTCCAGTCACCAGACTGTTCTCTGGAGGATCTGGAGGAGGAAGATGTAATGTGGATGAAGTAGCTGGACGGAGTCTCTACGTGAAGGCTCTCACACCTCATTGTGTAACTTGCTGAATTGCTAGTCATATGTTGATAAGTAAGGGTCAAGATTGTGGTGTGATTGTTTGTTCTTGGGTGTAAAGGGAAGCATTGTGAAGCATTGTTCTGTGGATCCTTGATGTCCTTCTCCTCAGGTATGGCTTGTCCTACACCTCCTTCCTCACCTCTTGCTTTCTCTCTTATTTGCAATAATCATGGTAGCGTAGGTAAGAGTTTGTTTTATTCTGTTCCTGTTCTCCTACAGGGACTACAGAACTACAGAATAACTTTATGCAAACATGCTTTATTAACGTACTCGCACGTGTCTCACATACAGTACAATCCATAGACTTGTTAATTTCTATGGAAAGTGCTCAGTGAGGCAAGCGAGAGCGCAAAATGGACCGTGCCATCTTTCCAGTTCCGGCTCGTCTGGTCTTGCGCAGAACAGTGGCTCGCTTTGCTCCTAGCTCCGAGACTCGTATGAAAACTGGCAGAATGGGGTACAAGCCAATCAAGAAGCAGATACATCATGCTAACTTTACGAAAATCAATGTTATTAGTACTGTATAGTATTACTTTCACTTGGTTTTTAGAAATATGCCTATTTTAAATGGAACATATGTTCCACATACGACCACATATACATTGTTCTTTTTGCTTCGTGTTTTTAGTATGACTGCTTAAGTATTGTGTCGGATTAAATAAACTGTAAACTTGAATATCTGGCTCTGTCGTTGTTCTAGCTTGGCAAAGCAAGATAAGTTAAATAGGCCTATATGTTACTATTATGATGATGATGAAGACTACCAGGGGCGTTGTTAGACAAAGCTCTACTGGGGCACCCCTATTTATATCCCTTTTTTTCTTCCAAGCTTGCTGAACACAATGCACTATAGGCTACAGAAACTCCCCTTGCTTAACCCACTATTACAGTTATATACAGTTCAGGGATGGAAGTGACATATCAGCTTTGGAGGGACATCAATAGTTAATGCCAGCGCTCAAATTGTTTTTGCATTCATTTGAGTGCAAATACTGTTTTTGGAGTTTCACGTAATATTGTTTTTATGTTTTAGTCTAAATAAGATGATCGGGATGTCTAATCATTTAGAAACTTTCTTTCGTTTTGTAATTTTTTCTTAGCCTACCTTAATTCTGACTTGTGGGCATGGAATATACTGGGGCATGGAATATACTGGGGCATGGAATATATTGGGGCATGGAATATACTGGGGCATGGAATATACTGGGGCATGGAATATATTGGGGCATGGAATATACTGGGGCATGGAATATACTGGGGCATGGAATATACTGGGGCATGGAATATACTGGGGCATGTGCCCCAGTAATAAGGGTCTGAGGATGCCCCTGAGTCCTACTATTTACTACTACTAGCTTACATTTACATGTATTCTTTTAGTAGACGCTCTTATCCAGAGTGACTTCAGTACATGGACTTTCCCCGAGGCAGGTAGGGTGAACAGAACATCAGTTTTCACGGCTGGGAATTGAACCAGCAACCTTGTGATTAATAGCCCGATTCCCTAACTGCTTTCCCCCTCTGACAGCTTACTGTTATAGTTAATGCCATCATTGTGGTGTTAACTGACATAACCATAACAATATCGTGGTTATCAGACATGATGTATTCATCTTCGTCTTTGCTCCAGAAGAATATGTCAACGATCTATAATGACGCCTTAACATGCCATGATATCACTCATTACATTAGGCTATAATTACGTTTGTCGTGCCATGAACATAAATGTGGCGAATGTTGGGGGGAGCAGAGCCAGTGGCTGCGCTGACAATGAATAAAGTGACTGCACCTGTCTAAAGGAGTGTCGGGAGGAGTATAAAAGATGGAAGGGAGCGGGGGCTCGAGGTTGTTCTGGGAGCCGGTGTTTGGTGGAAATCACGGGGCGGAAAGCCAGCCGAGTAAAACGACTATGAGCGAGTTGCGATTGGGGAGGTGTTTGCGTTCGCACTGTTGAAGCACCAGCCACCACAAGCCATCCCCTTCAGAGGCAAGTTTAACAAAATGTCGTATTTAGACCGCGAACTACTTCGTTTTGTGTAAAGATACTCCAGCCTAGTCTAGCACTTGCAGGTGGATCTCTCTCCCCCTCTCTCCCCGTCTCTCTCCCCTTCTCTCAACCCTTCTCTCACCCTCTCTCTCCCGGGACGGAGCGGAGTATCCAACGTTGGATCCAACGTTGACAGGTAGCCTAGGTAATCTCACGCCAAACTTCATAAAACTTCAGAGCCCTGACCAATATCCCGATCACATTCAACAGTAGTAATAACACGGCATTATGTCCATGGTTACATCCAACAGTCCTAGTAATAACACAGCATTTGAATGGGCATCCCCCATAAGCAGCCAGGGAAGTTCAAATAATAACTGACCTTATAAAGGATAGAACAGATGTAGAAAGGTTTTCAGAAAACTTATGAACGACAGTTATAGAAGTTATAAAGACAGTGGGAGAGGGAATGTACTATAAAAGGGAGATATGGAGAGCCAGGGAGAGTGGACTTATCGTCAAGGTAGAAGCAGATAATAAATCATAACGTTTTAAATTGAATACAAATAAATAGCCCATATAAAGTATTTCGCTACAATGTAACTATGCGCATGAACAGAAAGGACCCTGAGACTTCTGGGGTTCAATCGGGGAGGTGGGGTGTTGAGTGAGTGACAGTCCTTATCGGTGTTTTTCCCAGGGATGAAGGCGCGAGCACATGCAGAGGGGGCGGCGGCTCCGTCTGCTATTGGTTACTTGATTCTGAGCTCAACGTCGATTAACGATTCGAGTGGGCGCAGTTTGACTCAACCGATTCAGTGTCTGACTCTCTCTTTCTCAACAAATCTGCTTTTAATAAACAACTGGATCGAAAGTATACCTTCCAAGAGGTTCAGCAGACTGCAATACTGGCTCGGTTAAAATACTGTTCGCGTCAGGATTACAGGAAAATAATTATGAGAGAAATCCTTCAATAACGGCGGTGTCTCGCTTTCACCAACCGCACAGCAAATTCTGTATTTTCATGGCAGATTTCCCCTCAAAATGAACAGCGGCGGGTGAGCGTCAGCAAAGCGTGAAGCAATAATCGGTCTGTCAAATTGTGCGCTATAATGCTTGGCCACGTATGATTAACGATGTGTGAAAAACATTAGGCCTACGTGTACTGCGCTATAATGCGAGAGGTGCAAAACGTCTTTACAGGCACTAGAGGGCTCTGTGTAAATGTGTAAAAGTAAGCCGTTGACTCCACTCCACTCTCAGAGCCCCCCCTCCAGGTCAGAGGACAGGTGTTGTATCACCCGATGCATGACTCTCTGGATTGGCACCCCCTCGCAGGAGCGCGCGCCAATCAAAGAGTGAAGGATTTCGTATTGATATCGCAACCAAACGAAGGGGAAACAGAAGTCTCACATTATACTTTTTTTGTTATAGAATTCAAGAGAAGAATGTTGGTTATCTGTGTAAATATATGCTATTTTCACAAAATCCTTAAAATTCGTCTTCGTTTGGTTGCGATATCAAGACGAATCTCTTCAGTCTTTGATTCGCGTGCGCTCCCGCGAGGGGGTGCCAATCCAGAGAGTCATGCATCGGGTGATACAACACCGGCACCGTGGATTAGCATGAGAATAGCGCGTGAGCGAGTATAAAAAGAGAGCGCGTCTGTGTTGTCAGCTCTTTGTCACAACCAGCGCTCATGACCTCACCTTGCGTCTCCGCTCCACCTCCGACCCTGCTGGCTGTGTTTCCTCGCTACTCTCTCCCTCCTCTCCTCCTCCCTCTCCTCCTCCTGCCCTCCTTTCTCCTCTTCCTCCTCCTGCTTTCCAAAGGAGTGTCTACCACTATGAACAGTAGCCACACCTTCCTGTACTTTGCCTACGGCAGCAACCTGCTGAAGGAGAGACTGCAGCTAAAGAACCCCTCCGCAGTGGTCCACTGTGTGGCCAAACTCAAGGTAACGGCTGGGGGCGAGGGTCAGGGGTCAGGGGTGGACTTAACTGTTCTCGCTCTTTGCTCTCCTTCTTGTCTTTCTTTCTCTTTTCTTCTTTTTCTTTCTCTCTCTCTCACTGAAGGATTGTTGCTCTTTTGGTATATTTTCTCTCTTCCTTGTCTATCCCTCTTTCTACTCTCTCTCTCTCTCTCTCTCTCTCTCTCTCTCTCTCTCTCTCTCTCTCTCTCTCTCTCTCTCTCTCTCTCTCTCTCTCTGTCTCTCTCTCTCCCTCATATCTGTCATATATCTTTCACATCTCTCATATCTCAGTCTCTCTCTCATCTCTTCCTGCTTCCTGTGCAGGACTATAAGCTGGTGTTTGGGAACTGGAAGGGGCTGGCTAGTGACCGCTGGCATGGGGGTGTGGCCACCATCGAGTTCAGCCCGGGGAATGAGGTGTGGGGGGTCGTGTGGAGGATGAATATGTCAGACCTGGAGTCTCTGGACAGGTACAGTACCCCCCCCCCCCGCCCCCCCATGAACCCCTTCTGAACCGTATAGGGTGTGTATTTCGTTTTTGATCCCAGTGTGTGTGAATTTAGTTATTTATTTATTATTCTAGTGTGTGTTCAATAGGGGCAACTGGTAATTCTGGGTAGAGGGCTGAATTGTATCTCACCTATATCTGAACACTTTTATTCTGTTTTGGATGTGTGCTTTGCGAGGTTGTGTGTGTGGTCTGTGCTGTGTGTTTTTGTGTGCGCGGGTGTACTGTGTGTGTGTGGTCTTTGCTGTGTGTGTGTGTGGTCTGTGTGTGTGTGGTCTGTGTGTGTGTGTGTGGTCTGTGTGTGTGTGTGTGGTCTGTGCTGTGTGTGTGTGTGTGTGGTCTGTGCTGTGTGTGTGTGTGTGTGGTCTGTGTGTGGTCTGTGCTGTGTGTGTGTAGTCAGGAGAGTGTGAAGTTAGGGGCCTACAGCCCTAGCGAAGTGTTGGTGAAGACACAAGGCCAGGATCTTCACAGTCGAACCTACATCATGAACAGCTGCATCTACGCAGCCCCTTCTCCACAATACCTCAAGGTGACTCTCCTCTCCTTCACCGTCCTCTCCTCTCTCCTCTCCTTCAATCCCCTCTCCTTCACCGTCCTCTTCTCTCTCCTCTCCTTCATTCTCCTCTAGTTAACTCCTCTCTCCCCTCTCCTTCTCTCCTCTTTTCTTCTTCCCTCTCTTCTCCTTCACTCTCCTCTTTTTCTTCACTCTACTCAATCACTCTCCTTCACTCTGTTCTCCTCCACCTTCCTCCTCCTTCACTCTCTTCTGCTCATCTTGTTTCTGTAAGATACTTAAAATACTCTGACCACTTAGCTATATCTATCTCCAGTTGTCTCTCTAACCCCCAGCCTGTCTCTCTTACCCCCAGCCTGTCTCTCTAACCCCCAGCCTGTCTCTCTAACCCCCAGCCTGTCTCTCTAACCCCCAGCCTGTCTCTCTAACCCCCAGCCTGTCTCCCTACCCCCCAGCCTGTCTCTCTAACCCCAGCCTGTATCTCTAACCCCCAGCCTGTCTATCTAACCCCCAGCCTGTCTCTCTAACCCCCAGCCTGTATCTCTTACCCCCAGCCTGTCTCTCTAACCCCCAGCCTGTCTCCCTACCCCCCAGCCTGTCTCCCTACCCCCCAGCCTGTCTCTCTAACCCCCAGCCTGTCTCCCTACCCCCCAGCCTGTCTCTCTACCCCCCAGCCTGTCTCTCTAACCCCCAGCCTGTCTCCCTACCCCCCAGCCTGTCTCCCTACCCCCAGCCTGTCTCTCTAACCCAGCCTGTCTCCCTACCCCCCAGCCTGTCTCTCTACCCCCCAGCCTGTCTCCCTACCCCCCAGCCTGTCTCTCTAACCCCCATCCTGGGGCTGTGTGCTTCTGTAGCCCCCAGCTTCAGGCTGTGTGGTGCTTTCTGGTGCTCACGTTGTGCTTGTCTGTTGTGTTTTAAGGGACAATAGGGTGCGAGCAGCACCGGGGTCCCGGGCTTTGTCGGCTATTCAGCCAGGTCCAGCCCCCCTCAGAGAAGCATCTGGAACAAGCGTTCCTGCTCCACCATCCATGTGTCCGCAAGGACACATGTTCATGAGCCGTGTTCCTGGGGTCAGCAGCAGCCCCAGTCAGGGATGCCTGTGGTCAGATCCTGGGGCAGTTGGCTTCCCGCTGTTTGACCGGTGGCGAGATACTCTTCCAGATTGTTCTGTGTCGCTCCTGTCTGATACAATCCTAGCCCTGGGGAGTCAAAAACAGTGTGCGGCTGTGATGGGCTTTGCGTGCCTTTGTGTCTGACGCTTTGTGCATTGTAGCTCCCGGACCAGTTCTTTGTTTTCCTCTTGTTGTTGTCGTTGTTGTGTGAGGGTGGCGTGGCGTGTGGTCCGATCAGAGTTTCACACACCACTCACATTCTCACATGGCGACTCGGGAACCGTTCTCTGTCGACATTGGAACCCTTAGGTTCTCTGTAGACACAGTACAACGCTGATAGGTTCTCTGTAGACAGTGGAACCCTCAGCGTCTTTGTAGACAGTGAAACCTTAACAGGTTCTCCGTAGACCAAGGAAAACTCGGGTTCTCTGTAGACAATGGAACCCTCTCAGGTTCTCTGTAGACAGAGTAGAACACTCACAGGTTCTCTGGAAGCTCCTGGGCCTACCAGGTGTTCTGGTTCTATTAGTTCCAAAGGTCCTATATGACGTTCTGAGCTAGGTGTGTTCTGTTTGGTCGTCTCAGGTGATCATGATGGGGGCGGAGCAGAATGGGTTACCGAAAGACTACCAGGAGAAGCTGAAGTCGATCGATACCAACAGGTACGAAGGCCAGCTGTCCGTCATGACCGACCTGGGGATCGCCCTGCGCAAGGCCCGCGAGAGAGGCAGCCATCGCTTAGATGCCTAGACACATCGCCAAGGCAACAGAGAACTGTGTTTAAAGAGTAACTCAACACCCCAAAAATGTTGGGGGAGTTAAACCTTTTATGATTTAATACTTGCGCATTTTTCAACTCATCAGTCCTGGTCATGATACTGACAAATGTTTGCAGAAAGGATCATTTTGATTGTTAAGGGGCTCGCCTTTAGGCTTGTTTGGCCCCTTGGTTAAAATCTGAAGATGTTTTTGACATATGTAGTATCATTTGGAGGTATGACATATCACAGGGCGGGGTAGTCAGCTGATAACTGACAATGTTCATGAATCACTTTGAGCAACTCCCAAAATGAATCATCTTGATAAAATCCCTCATCCACAACTTTTTACCAGAAAGCTTTTATAATTTTTTTAAAATCAAATTGCGGGCTCAGGCTGAAATTGCGGTGTGTAATTACTCTTTAAAGAAACGGTTTGTTGAATAATGGATAATAAAAAACAACAACCTATGTCCTCTATGTATATCTGGAAGACTCCCTGTCATTAGAATCACAGTTGGGCTGAATGTAAATAAACCATATGTGTTCTATTATGTGGTTGGTGGACAATAAACCCTCTCACTGTTGTCTGTTGACGTGTATAGTGTTATGACAACTATCCTTCTCTAAAGATGGATGTTTTGACCAGAGAACACGTGTTAAAAAATACATTGCTGGTGGTAAAAGAAACTGCAAGTTTTAGATTCTGCACAAGAATAAAACCTCCGTCAATAATTTGTCTGAACTGCGTGGAAGAGTTGTATTGCTTGTAGCCTATGTTTTTTCAGAAATCCAGAAACGTCTGATTTTTTTTTACAATGCATTGACTCCATCTGCTGTTGGAACCAATTACTAGCCAGTGCTCTTCCGTGGTTCCCTGTGTTCCAGTGTAACTTGCTACATAGGGGGCTGCGATGTCAATAGTCTGTCAAAGGACCTAATGTTCAGACTTGGTTTTATTCATCTTTCATAGATTTTCCAAACGTGTGTTGATAGTCTTAATAGTGTTGATAGATGGCATAATCAAAATTCATAATTTTTATTAATTAATAGTTTTCAAGCAAAACCATGAATGACTGGGTATCTAGAAATACTTTAGTGAAACAAGCGTCACCGTAAGTTAACCACTTCAAAGTTTTCTTTACCCTTGTGAACAAACATTCTTCAAGTTATTTATATTTTGTTGAACATTTTTACTTTTTCCATTTAATCCTATTTGAATCCAGTAATTGGTATTTAACTCCAAGAATGTGTGGTCATTTTGTTTTGCAAGAAGATTTAGTAAGGGAATCAACAGAATACGAGGGCTTGTGTAGCCTATACTTTTTGGTGATGGCGTCTCTAGCCTATGGTCTCTAGCCTGTGGTCTACAGACTGTGGTCTCTATAGCCTATGGTCTCTAGCCTGTGGTCTACAGACTGTGGTCTCTATAACCTATGGTCTATAGCCTATGGTCTCTATAGCCTATGGTCTCTAGCCTATGGTCTACAGACTGTGGTCTCTATAGCCTATGGTCTCTAGCCTGTGGTCTACAGACTGTGGTCTCTATAACCTATGGTCTATAGCCTATGGTCTATAGACTATGGTCTACAGCCTATAGCCTATGGTCTATAGCCTATAGCCTATGGTCTATAGTCTGCGCTGTATAGGGGAGACCGGGGTCGGTTGGCACACTTTATACTGTCTGACATATTTCTCTGGCATCTTTCATGTTAGAATATTCTAACTGCAGCAAATGAAACATTATGGTCAAAGCTATAATTAAGTATGTTTAAATGTACATAAATCTTTTCTAAAATGTGGTGATTAGTGATTAAAGTCATGTTGTGCATTTAAGCCAAGCAGCCCCATCACGGGGTTGGTTGGCACTAGATATGGGATATGGGGTTGGTTGGCACAATGTTAAAATGCTATAGTTACTCAAAATGAAACAACCAATAGAAACAATTTGAACATTTATTAGTATATTTAAGCAACTTATCATTTAATAACATGTGTTGTGCCATTCATTAGATTAGGCAACTAGAATGAAGACCGGAATGTTGACAACAATGTTCTGATTAGACAACATTTAAAGGGACAGTAACCACAACAGTAGTCCAACCAACTAACCCCGCTCAATTTTAACCCAACATCTGTGATTACATGATGCTAGCCAGCTACCATCACTCATCAGAGACTTTCACATTTTAAATGAAAATGCAACTGTTTCCTATGTCTATTATACACGTAACACATTTCCAATATCTTTATCTGACACCGTTTTATAATAATAAGTCCACAGACCACTTTTATTTTATTTTACTTTTGATACTATAAAAATGAAATGCTACCCTCACCAAAAAACGTTTGTGACTTTCAGAGGTTTTAACATGGTAAATTAATGCAGGCGAAGAAAGCAAACATTTTGTTGTTACAATTTTGTCGCTGTTACCTTCAAAAGGAACTAAAAAAGATGTGCCAACCAACCCCCGTTGCCAACCAACCCCAGTCTCCCCTAAGTGAATGATGATCGTCGAGGGAATAAGGAGAACAATATGTTCCCAGAGGCAGTCACCCCTTCTGCGGATTTAGCCAATGAGCACCCACCCACAAGCGCCGAGGGTCCACACGATCCCTAAACACTTTCCAAAACAACACTTCCAACAGAGAAAACACCGCTTTACAGAAGCGACATGTATTGCATACTTTATTACACGGTGGGGCTTGCTTTGTTCCAGCCGCTGTTAGCGGCAACGGTCGTGCAAGTTGATGAAGACTATAAGACTTCAAATACATCGACTGACTTTCTTTATTTCGCTTATGGAAGTAATCTTTTGAAAGAGAGACTGCAGTTGAAAAATCCGTCCGCCGAGTTTGTAAGAACGGGTCGACTTAAGGTAGGATAACACCTATTTGTGCTACAAACTTGTTAAAATATAGTCCAATGCAGGAGACGGATTGACACTGGTCCAAATGTGGTCTTAAATTCATTTATTGAATTACTCAATTAATGTAAGAGTAGACTACTTAATTAAATATTTTCTTACAAATCTAGGGAAGTTCTAATTACATCTACATTCGTAAGACATCATTTCAAAGCATATCCTACAGGCTACTTTTAGCGTATTTTTTCTGTCAGGATTA
This sequence comes from Hypomesus transpacificus, assembly GCF_021917145.1. NCBI lineage: Eukaryota > Metazoa > Chordata > Actinopteri > Osmeriformes > Osmeridae > Hypomesus > Hypomesus transpacificus. Next base: position 338,745 of record NC_061061.1, on the reverse strand, counting down.
TTCTCTTCGATTTGGACATTGGAGGGAAGACTTCAATGGCTCTAACTCCTGGCACGGAGGTGTCGCGACCATCCAGCCGGCCAAAGGAGAAGATGTGTGGGGAGTCATCTGGAAGATGGACAAATCCAACCTCATCAGCTTAGACAAGTACTTACATTTTTAACACTCCGGTACTAAGACCACGTTTCAAGTTTATTTGCCATTTGTAAGTACAAGTACAGCTGAATTGTACTGCTCGGTTCTGCTCCTCTGTTCTGTTTCCAAGTCTAAGTCCTACATGGTTCTAAATCTTAATTTCCACACTAATAAATACTAACAGGGGCATAACATTTTAGTTGTTTTTCTGTCCCACCCACATTTGAAAACAAACCTACATGAATACTAATCCTATATCATGTAACATTCTTATAAACTATAACTTTTCCATCAGTAGAAATACATGTGATGTCAGACATTAATTTTAAATTACATGTAAATGTAGAAAGTAAAAAAGTGCTCTCCTTGTAAACCTGTTGAACCTGTTTCAACCAGTATTTTCATATGAAGGAGATTATAGGGTGAAAGTGTGGCCTACATTCCAGTTCACATAAGATTCCAAAGAGTCTTAGTGGACCCACGGCCACTGAGAAAGGTTCATACTGTATATGACTAAATGAATAGACCGTCAGATTTGATTCAGGTTAGGCTGGATCACAGTCAAGATCAAATCCGAAAGTCTGTATTTATTTTCCATTCCTTTTAAATCAAGGATTTCCTATGTGCGTATGTTAATTGCAATCAGTGGATCAGATCATGCCCATTACTATTTGTCCATATACCCTGTCTTATTATTCACTCCAACATGTATTCCTCTTTTAACCTTAATACCCATCAACCCAGAACCTAAACTGACAGTCACACCTTTGTAGGGCACATGGACAGAACAAACTCCACAATACAGGAGATCTTTGTAGGGCACATGGACAGAACAAACTCCACAATACAGGAGATCTTTCCATGGTACTTTTCGGAAGGAGAGGGTGGGATCAGTCATTGTCGACTGTGTCATAATGGCGGTGGCTTGTTGCTCTTGTCCCAGACAGGAGGGGGTGAAAGGGGGCAGCTACAGCCCCACGGAGGTTACCGTGGACACAGAGGATGGTCTGGTGGTCTGCCGGACCTATCTGATGAACAACTTCAAAGCTTACCTCACTTCCCCTCCGTACAAACAGGTAAAGAGCGTCCATGAGCACAAGAGTGCCCCTGGAGGCCATCGGGGGACACACACCTCACAGGAGAGGAACAGCAAAGTCTGTACAGGCTTGAAGGACACCCCTTTGACACACACACACACACACACACATATGGATGCACACACATGGACACACACTCACTCATTCACACACAAACACTTTCTCTCTCACACACACAAACACACACACACACACACACACACACAAGCATACACACACACAGTTGTCAAGGCCAGCTGCATGACACAGCGATTCTAAGTATGAACTTGACAGTACGGTCAGGCAGAATGTGTGTATACACTCTTAGGCATGCTACATATCTCCAAAACTGACTGAAATAACATATACAATGTTTATTGGTCTTCAAGAAAAACTAAAATCCCAATACATGTGAGGAGGTCCTGGAACCCCCCTGGGCATCCAATTAAATACTGTTTCATATTCTCATGAGTTATCTTATTATTGGTAATCACAACTGTCTGTGATATTACTCTTGATACTTCCTGGGGTCTGAGCAGGGGCGTTGTTGCTTGGATTTCCAAAAGTTAGCTCATGATAAGATTATTAAAAAAATTGAAATCTTGACTTGTACCTTTTTGCCTCTGCCTGAAAAGGAAGATCACTGTCCCCTGGGATAATGTCAGAAACTGGAATATTTTGTGCATGTAAACGTAGTCACTGTTTTCCCTCCAGGTCGTGTGCCTTGGTGCCAGACAGAATGGCCTGCCTCTGGAATACATTAAGAAGCTGGACGCTGTGGAGACCAATGGTTACAGCGGTCCCTCCATTATGGATGACATCATAGGCTTCAAGCCCACGGGAAACCCCCAGATGGAATCACCGGAGACAACAAGCAAGAAAAGAAACCCTTTTTTAAATTGGTTATATTGGTTATCTTGAAGTTTTAATACAAAGGTTCGCTTTTTAAAGGCTGTTTTTTCAATTTTACTCAAGCACATTTTGCGATTATTTTGGGTGATAATGTGACGCGTTTTCATGAAAATAAACTTCGGAGTGTCTTAAGAGCAAATAAATTACAAGTGTCGTATTATGATTGTTTGTTACTTTTGAAAATGTGTTCAGTAAGCCTATATCGCCCAGTAAAATGTCACTGTAAATATTTGTAATGTCTACTTTTACTTTCTGTTGCTTGCTCGGAATACCGCGCGTGTTGCGCAAGCCCAGGCAGAAGTGTCAATTTTCTTCACTTCCTCAAACCTTTCCTTAGGTTAACGACTTCTTAACCAGTCACAACTATTCAATCCTACAGTTATATATGTCATCTGTTTATAGCCATACTGTAGCCAAGATTAGATGGGACCTGGGTCTAGGGACAGTCCCTACATACATCCGGATTTTCAACTGTAGAAGTCAAAGCGAGCGAGCGAGATTGATACCCACTGAGACAGCGCCGATCACAACAATGCTTAAACCTAGGGCTTAAAGGTAAGTACCACAAAGACTGAACTTGTTTTAAATATGCCGTGTTTGTTTTAGAACTGGTAACCTATTCAGGATAGGTACATGTTTTACAAAATAACTGTCACGTGTGTCTCTTCAAACTAAAAAGTGTGTTTCCTCAAAAACAGCGGAGGATTTCTCCCCATTATATTGTGGTTACTTTTCTAATTTCAAAAACATGATTTTAAAATCGAAAATGATCCTCGTTTACAAACTATTGATTACATAAATGGGAAGGCAAATACTGTAATAGTGAAGCTGGCTAAAACCTAAAATCCTACCAGGGCTCTCAAGTCTCACGCATTCGCCTCATGCATTTCAACCATTTCTCGCGCTCACGCAACACCTTGTATGTGTCACGCTGAGAATTAAGAGATAACTTGTCCAGCTATATACAATTAATGGACCAGGCGCAGGCATACGATGTGAGTAAGTTTTCTGCTTCTGCTTGATAGTTGTGTCGATTTAAATGCCACCTACCTGCCAATCAGAAACACCACCAGCACCCCCCCCCCCCTCTCTCTCTCTCTCTCTCTCTCTCTCTCTCTCTCTCTCTCTCTCTCTCTCTCTCTCTCTCTCTCTCTCTCTCTCTCTCTCTCTCTCTCTCTCTCTCTCTCCCTGTTGACAGATAGGCTATGATCATCTCACGCCAAACTTATGATACAATTTGAGAGTCTTGCTTCTTACTGAGTGGCTGAAATGAAGTAGCCTTACTGAATTATAAGGTGGTCTGGTGACCTCTTGTGGACAGTGTTGTGACTGCTGTTTACTGTTGATTACAGAACACGTTACTGAAATAAAACGAGATATGCGCGTGAACGCGAGCGGGGAGGCCGCCGTGCCTCAACTGATGTCTACCGTGCAGCTACTCACGTGGAACCGCGAGCTCCTGGTCTCACAGGTGAAGAGCACGCAGTGCATCCTGGACAACCTGCTGAAGAGCGGCTTCTTCTGCCAGGAGGACGTGGAGACGGTGCAGCCTGCTGTCACCAAGGCGGACCAGGTGAGGTTACCGTGCGACAGCCGTCGATTGCGAATAGCCCAACTCATGTTATATGATGCATACACACGGTGTGAATGCGTTTCTGGCTATAAGCGAAAAATGGACCACACTAATAAAAAAGTAAATTTTGCAGGTGCGTAAAATCTTGGAGCTTGTCCAAAGCAAAGGAGAGCCGGCCTGCGAATATTTCTTATACATTCTCTACAAAGTTTACGACGCCTACATCGACCTCCAGCCATGGCTTCAGGAGATCAACTATCAGCCACCGGACTTCATACAGGAGATACCCGTGGTCAACACAGACCCTAGTAAGTACATCAGCCAGTGTGTCAGCATTTTACATACGTCCCTGATTTCATGGCTATTTCTGTGTTTACTGGCCCTGACCTGTGCTTAACCTCAGTGTCTCACCCCAGACAAGTAGTTAGGGTTAGGGCTAACCCTGTTCTGCTAACCTCCAGTGTCTCTCCCTCACCCCAGACAGGTAGTTAGGGTGAGGGCTAACCCTGTTCTGCTAACCTTTATCTCTCCCTCACCCCAGACAGGTAGTTAGGGTTAGGGCTAACCCTGTTCTGCTAACCCCCAGTGTCTCTCCCTCACCCCAGACAGGTAGTTAGGGTTAGGGCTAACCCTGTTCTGCTAACCTCCAGTGTCTCTCCCTCACCCCAGACAGGTAGTTAGGGTTAGGGCTAACCCTGTTCTGCTAACCCCCAGTGTCTCTCCCTCACCCCAGACATGTAGTTAGGGTTAGGGCTAACCCTGTTCTGCTAACCCCCAGTGTCTCTCCCTCACCCCAGACAGGTAGTTAGGGTTAGGGCTAACCCTGTTCTGCTAACCCCCAGTGTGTCTCCCTCACCCCAGACAGGTAGTTAGGGTTAGGGCTAACCCTGTTCTACTAACCCCCAGTGTCTCTCCCTAACCCCAGACATGTAGTTAGGGTTAGGGCTAACCCTGTTCTGCTAACCCCCAGTGTCTCTCCCTCACCCCAGACAGGTAGTTAGGGTTAGGGCTAACCCTGTTCTGCTAACCTCCAGTGTCTCTCCCTCACCCCAGACATGTAGTTAGGGTTAGGGCTAACCCTGTTCTGCTAACCTCCAGTGTCTCTACCTCACCCCAGACATGTAGTTAGGGTTAGGGCTAACCCTGTTCTGCTAACCTCCAGTGTCTCTCCCTCACCCCAGACAGGTAGTTAGGGTCAGGGCTAACCCTGTTCTGCTAACCCTCAGTGTGTCTCCTTCCTCCAGTCAGTCGCTACTGTGAGAAGTTAAGGCACGAGCTGCGGCGGGACACCCGCTTCATCGCCTCGTACTCCCAGAGGGAGGAGACGCTGCTGGAGGAGCTCTACACCGACACCCAGATGGAGCTGCTGGACGGACACAATGAGAGCCTAGGCTTCCTGGAGAGCCTGGATCAGCTCCTGGGGGAGCCCGGGGTCTTCAACCCAGAGGCCGAGACGGTCTTCGTGACCGGGGACGCCGGCGTGGGCAAGTCCCTCCTCTTGCAGAAGGTCCAGAACCTGTGGTCGAAGAGAGAGCTACGGACAGACACCATGTTCTTCTTCAAGTTCCGCTGCAGGATGTTCAGCACCTTTAAGAAGACGGATGAGATCTCCCTCAGAGACCTGCTCTTCAATCACAACTGCTACCCAGACTGGGACCTGGACAACGAGGTGTTCGGGTACATCCTTCGCTTCCCGGAGAAGGTTCTCTTCACATTCGACGGCTACGACGAGGTCCAGGGGGATCTGGATCTGGTGAATGTGCCGGAGGTGGTCTCGCCAGAGGAGAAGAGCCACCCTCTCCTGCTGCTCATCAGCCTGCTCTGTGGGAAGCTCCTCAAGGGCTCCCGGAAAGTCCTGACCGCTCGGACGGGGACGGAGGTCCTGGCCAAAGTGATCCGAAAGCGGGTAGTTCTCCGGGGCTTCTCCCTGGCCCACCTGAAGACCTACACGTCCCTGCACTTCAAGGAACAGGAGCACAGAGACCTGGTGTGGGTCCAGCTGGACGCCAGCCCCCACCTGTGCGGCTTGTGCTCCACCCCCCTCTTCTGCTGGATCGTCTTCAAGAGCTTCAAGCACCTGCACACCATGTACGACGACTTTGAGCTGCCCGAGACCTGCATCACCCTCACCAACATCTTCCTCCTGCTGTCCGAGGTCTTCCTCAGCCGCTCGGCACTGCCGCCGACGGGGATGCTGAAGAGGAGCACCAGGTGCGCCGCCGAGACCCTCCAAGCCGGATCGCGGCCGCTGGCGGCGTTCGCCAAGCTGGCCTTACTGGGCTTGGAGAAGGGAGGCTTCGTGTTCAGCCTGGAGGAAGCCGTGTCCTGTGGGCTGGCAGAAGCAGACTTGCACGTGGGCTTCCTCCGGCCCGTCGGCTGCTACGACGGGACCGGTTCCACGGACGCGTTTGAGTTCCTCCACCTCACTTTGCAGTCCTTCCTGGCAGCCTTTGCCCTGGTGCTGGAGGAGCAGGCTGGGGTGAGCTCCATGCTGAGGTTCTTCACAGAGTGCAGCCGGAAGAAGGACGCTTCCTGTTTGCCGTGGGCCTCCTGTGTCCGGAGATCCTCCAAGCCCAGAGGAACAGACCCATTCAAAACCAAAGACCACTTGCAGTTTGCCAACCTCTTCCTCTGCGGGCTGCTGGCCAAGGCCAACGCAGGCCTGTTGGAGCACTTGGTGTCTCCGGCGTTGCTGGACAGGAAACGCTCGGTCCTCAAGTCCTACCTTTCCACCAGCATCAGGTGCCACCTGCGAGGCCTTCCGGTCCACACCACAGAAAACGAGGGCAGCAAGGTGCATGTTCTGCCCAACTTCCTGTGGATGCTCAGGTGCATCTTTGAGACAGGAAGTAGAGAGGTGGCTCAGCTGACAGCCAAGGGCGTCACGGCGAGCTACATCAAGCTGGGGTACTGCAACGTCTACTCTGGGGACTGCAGCGCCCTGAACTACGTGCTGCAGCACAGGAAGAAGAGGCTCGGTCTGGACATGGACAACAACAACATCAGCGATTATGGAGTCAAGCAACTGCAGCCCTCGCTCTGTACCATGACTGTGGTGAGGTTAGTCCTGCCTCAGAAAATATACATGAATACTACAATTGTACAGTTGGTCACCCCACAGAAAATATTTTTTATTAACTACCACAATTATACAGTTTTTCCCTATATACCACAGAAAATATATGAATGAATATCCCATAAGGGATTATATGACACATAGTCAAACCAAAACTATACTCAAATGGTAAGAGCTGGTCCATACGGGACACGTGTTGAGTTCAGCCAATCCAGCTCCACGTGTCTCCTGCAGGTTATCTGTCAATCAGATCTCCGACAGCAGCATTGAGATCCTGGCCGAGGAGCTGACCAAGCACAAAGTGGTGGAAGTATTAGGGTAAGGGACGTGTGGGACTTATGGGAAGCATGGGCCTGCAGATCAAGAGGTTGCAGGTTCAAATATACCCCGTGTTGAGATGACTATCAGTGTGAATATGACTTCCTGTGTGAATATGACTTCTTGTGTGGCGATGACTATAGACATAATAAAGAGTAGACGCCGCATCGACCGCTACTGCCTATTGGCGCTGACGAGCAGTGGGGTCACCATCTTGGAAAGGGCAACCGCTCCAGTCAGTGTAATCTGTTTGGCTGGGCCAATGAGCTGTCGGTGCATTTAATTAATCTTACTGAACACCGAACTGATTTTCATGCGGTTTGCTTTGCTGCAAAGGTCATACATGTAGCTATGATACAGGACATGGTTATTCTTTTCACAAAATACAACCAATACTATGGTAATGTTAAATCTTACTTGTGAAAAGTAATCCCCCAAGCTCTGTTTGCCATTGTCCGCCGATTGGAGCAGGAATATGCTGCACAGTGCTGGCATGTTGTTGATTCTGATACTACGCAACTAGGAATTTGCCCTGTCCAAGATGGCGGCCACATTTCTGGCGCCCAGCAACCAATGCGGCGTTTACTCTTTATTATGTCTATGGTGATGACTTCCTGTGTGGTGATGACTTCCTGTGTGATGATGGCTTCCTGTGTGGAGATGACTTCCTGTGTGATGATGACTTCCTGTGTGGAGATGAGTGTCTGTATTGTTTTCACTACAGACTCTACAAGAACCTCATCACAGACTTGGGAGCCAAGCTGGTCGCTCAGATGATTGAGGAATGTCCGAAACTACGAACAGTCAAGTAAGCATGATTTGATATCCTCATCATTTGCGGGTCTAGTATTAAACCTGGTATCTGTGACTGTAATGGGTAACCAACTGTATAGTGTGATTACCTTTCATGGAGGTGCTTTTTGCTTCTGTTCAGGATTGGCAGCAACAAGATCACCAGTGTGGGAGGGATCTACCTGGCCCAGGCCGTCCAGAAGAGCTCCTGCATCTTTGATGTTGGGTAGGAGAACATGACACTGGTCTGGTGGAGTTGGGTAGGAGAACATGAGACTGTTCTGGTGGTGTTGGGTAGGAGAACATGAGACTGGTCTGGTGATGTTGGGTAGGAGAACATGAGACTGGTCTGGTGGTGTTGGGTAGGAGAACATGAGACTGGTCTGGTGATGTTGGGTAGGAGAACATGAGACTGGTCTGGTGGTGTTGGGTAGGAGAACATGTGATTGGTCTGGTGATGTTGGGTAGGGAAACATGAGACTGGTCTGGTGATGTTGGGTAGGAGAACATGAGACTGGTCTGGTGATGTTGGGTAGGAGAACATGACACTGGTCTGGTGATGTTGGGTAGGAGAACATGAGACTGGTCTGGTGATGTTGGGTAGGAGAACATGACACTGGTCTGGTGATGTTGGGTAGGAGAACATGAGACTGGTCTGGTGATGTTGGGTAGGAGAACATGAGACTGGTCTGGTGATGTTGGGTAGGAGAACATGACACTGGTCTGGTGATGTTGGGTAGGAGAACATGAGACTGGTCTGGTGATGTTGGGTAGGAAAACATGAGACTGGTCTGGTGATGTTGGGTAGGAGAACATGACACTGGTCTGGTGATGTTGGGTAGGAGAACATGAGACTGTTCTGGTGATGTTGGGTAGGAGAACATGAGACTGGTCTGGTGATGTTGGGTAGGAGAACATGCGACTGGTCTGGTGATGTTGGGTAGGAGAACATGAGACTGGTCTGGTGGTGTTGGGTAGGAGAACATTAGACTGGTCTGGTCGGGTTAGAGACGGTGGTAGAATCAACTCAACTGACTAGGAGATGTTCTCTCCATCCTGTGCTCTAAATACTGTCTGTAATGTATATTTATAGGATGTGGGGGAACACTGTTGATGTGCCAAAGTGTTGGTTTCCAATGCCTAATTGGTAATATGTCCTGTCTGTAATGTATATTTCTAGGATGTGGGGGAACACTATTGGAGATGAGGGGGCTGTGGCGTTTGCAGAGGCCTTGAGGCATCACCCCAGCCTGACCAACTTGAGGTGACATCTACTTTCACCTATTTCTATTTCCTCTGAAACACAATGGAATCTGATTGGTTATACCGCCATTGTACCCACATCTCTTCAGCCTCTCAGCCAATGGCATTACCTCAAGGGGGGGGAGGAGCCTGGCCCAAGCATTGAAGGAAAACACGGTTCTCAGGATCTTCTGGTGAGACACTGTCTTCCTCTCCAGCCTTCATCCTTATCCTTACTAGTCTTCCTTACTGTACGGGTGTCTGTAAACTAGCTACTTTGTGTTTTAACAGTCAGACTAACTATGCTGTGTTACAACAGTCTAACTCTTGTCTTGTAACAGTCAAACTAACTCTGTTGTGTTCTATTCTAACTCTGTTTTGTTCTAGTCTAACTCTGTTGTGTTCTAACAGTCTAACTACAGGTGTGTCTTGATGTTATTGTAGGCTTGTGCAGAATCAGCTGACTGATGATGTGGCACCAGACATGGCAGAACTAATCAAAGCCAATACAGGACTCTCACACTTATGGTAGGACCTCCCCCCCCCCCCCCCCCACACACACACACAGTGCAGCTGCACACTGTCCTTGTCTTTCTTTACTGATCTGTCCCAACAAATGGCCTTTAAGCAGTGCGTGCTTCTGGTTGGTCTGTGTTCCTGATGTCTGGTGTCCTTCAGGCTGATCAACAACCAGCTGACTGTGGCGGGAATGCACATCCTGTCTGACGCCCTGTCCCACAACACGGCCCTCAAAGAGATCTGGTGAGGGTTGACGATTATTATATCATCATATTATTCTCATCAAATGTTCATTTAATGTGTTAATTTAGATGCTTTTATCCAAACCGACTTACCGGGGCTTGGATTCGAACCCCAAACCGTTTGATCTGCTTTCAAATGCTCTAACCGCTAAGCTGTACCCGTCCCATTACTTGTTTCGTGTTGTCAGCTGTGTTGTCACCTGTGTTGTCCGCTGTGCCTCGTTTGGTCTCTGTCTTGCGTCCAGTCTTTGTGGGTTGGTGTATCTGTCTAGATGTGTCACTGTGAGTAACCCCGCCATGGTCTTGTTGTGTATCAGTAAAGTCCCTGTTGTCACCTCTGCTCTTAGGTCCCCGCACCTACCCTATGACACAATGCCCTTGTCTTTACTACGCTACCCCGTGACACAATGCCCTTGTCTTTACTACGCTACCCCGTGACACAATGCCCTTGTCTTTACTACGCTACCCCGTGACACAATGCCCTTGTCTTTACTACGCTACCCCGTGACACAATGCCCTTGTCTTTACTACGCTACCCCATGACACAATGCCCTTGTCTTTACTACGCTACCCCGTGACACAATGCCCTTGTCTTTACAATGCTACCCCATGACACAATGCCCTTGTCTTTACTACGCTACCCCGTGACACAATGCCCTTGTCTTTACTACGCTACCCCGTGACACAATGCCCTTGTCTTTACTACGCTACCCCATGACACAATGCCCTTGTCTTTACTACGCTACCCATGACCCAATGCCCTTGTCTTTACTATGCTACCCATGACCCAATGCCCTTGTCTTTACTACGCTACCCCATGACACAATGCCCTTGTCTTTACTACGCTACCCCATGACACAATGCCCTTGTCTTTACTACGCTACCCCATGACCCAATGCCCTTGTCTTTACTATGCTACCCATGACACAATGCCCTTGTCTTTACTACGCTACCCCATGACACAATGCCCTTGTCTTTACTACGCTACCCCATGACACAATGCCCTTGTCTTTACTACGCTACCCCATGACACAATGCCCTTGTCTTTACTATGCTACCCCGTGACACAATGCCCTTGTCTTTACTACGCTACCCCGTGACACAATGCCCTTGTCTTTACTACGCTACCCCGTGACACAATGCCCTTGTCTTTACTACGCTACCCCGTGACACAATGCCCTTGTCTTTACTACGCTACCCCGTGACACAATGCCCTTGTCTTTACTACGCTACCCCGTGACACAATGCCCTTGTCTTTACTACGCTACCTCGTGACACAATGCCCTTGTCTTTACTACGCTACCCCGTGACACAATGCCCTTGTCTTTACTACGCTACCCCGTGACACAATGCCCTTGTCTTTACTACGCTACCCCGTGACACAATGCCCTTGTCTTTACTACGCTACCCCGTGACACAATGCCCTTGTCTTTACTACGCTACCCCATGACACAATGCCCTTGTCTTTACTACGCTACCCATGACCCAATGCCCTTGTCTTTACTATGCTACCCATGACCCAATGCCCTTGTCTTTACTACGCTACCCCATGACACAATGCCCTTGTCTTTACTACGCTACCCCATGACACAATGCCCTTGTCTTTACTACGCTACCCCGTGACACAATGCCCTTGTCTTTACTACGCTACCCCGTGACACAATGCCCTTGTCTTTACTACGCTACCCCGTGACACAATGCCCTTGTCTTTACTACGCTACCCCGTGACACAATGCCCTTGTCTTTACTACGCTACCCCGTGACACAATGCCCTTGTCTTTACTACGCTACCCCATGACACAATGCCCTTGTCTTTACTACGCTACCCCGTGACACAATGCCCTTGTCTTTACTACGCTACCCCGTGACACAATGCCCTTGTCTTTACTACGCTACCCCGTGACACAATGCCCTTGTCTTTACTACGCTACCCCGTGACACAATGCCCTTGTCTTTACTACGCTACCCCGTGACACAATGCCCTTGTCTTTACTACGCTACCCCGTGACACAATGCCCTTGTCTTTACTACGCTACCCCGTGACACAATGCCCTTGTCTTTACTACGCTACCCCGTGACACAATGCCCTTGTCTTTACTACGCTACCCCGTGACACAATGCCCTTGTCTTTACTACGCTACCCCGTGACACAATGCCCTTGTCTTTACTACGCTACCCCGTGACACAATGCCCTTGTCTTTACTACGCTACCCCGTGACACAATGCCCTTGTCTTTACTACGCTACCCCGTGACACAATGCCCTTGTCTTTACTACGCTACCCCGTGACACAATGCCCTTGTCTTTACTACGCTACCCCGTGACACAATGCCCTTGTCTTTACTACGCTACCCCGTGACACAATGCCCTTGTCTTTACTACGCTACCCCGTGACACAATGCCCTTGTCTTTACTACGCTACCCCGTGACACAATGCCCTTGTCTTTACTATGCTACCCCATGACACAATGCCCTTGTCTTTACTATGCTATCCCGTGACACAATGCCCTTGTCTTTACTGCGCTAGCTATTTCTGTTTTCGGTTTCCACCAAACTGTACTGTGGGGTTTTGGGCTTGTTCCTGATTTGTTGTGTGGTGCGTGTCATGTTACCCGGCAGTGTGAAGGGGAACAGAGTGAGCCAAGAGGAAGAGGCGTTGTTCAAGGAGCAGCCCCGGCTTCGCTTCCACTGAGGGGATGTGGCGAGCGTGGACTGAGCATGCTCGGAGGAGAGCCAGGGGACTGGATGCAGTTCTGCTTTTTAAATGATGATTATTATGATTATATTTATCATTCAAGTATGTGTGCCTGCTGTGCAGTCTGGGGTAAAAAGGAGGGGGGGGGGGGTCTGAGATGAAAGCCGAAGCCCCTGTAAGTAGGATGCCGTTGTGTTAAGCAGCAGCTGTGTAAAAGCCTCTGACCCAGCTGGGACATAAGGGTTGCGCTGTACTTCCACCCTGTGGAGAACACTCCACACAGACAGCTCTGCTGAAGCCTGAACACAGCCGTCTGAATCAGGTGTGCTGGAGCAGGGAAACATCCAGAGCAACCCTGAGGACCAGAGCAGACCTCTGCTGTACAGGGAGTGTATGTGTGGCAGGTCCAGTAGGGTTGTGCAAGCGAGAGGAAGTTGAATGTGTTTCCACAGACTGGCAGACACCACTGAAACTAACCAACACTCAACCACACCAAGCTTTTAAAAGATCTGCTCTTTTAATTTCATTTTCTGTACATAATTTTTTTGTTGTAGTTTTTGTTTGACATGAATGGAATGTTATAACATATACAGTATACTGTGTCTAAAAAATCTCTTGAAATAAAAAGATGAATGTTTTCTAGGCATGTACTGTTGGGTGGGTTACAGAAGTACCTTAAGATGATGAGCCACAATAAAAGGGTTTTTATTCACAATCTTATGATGACATCTTTCATTCAAGTTAATCTATTTTCTAAGCATTCATCTTCCTGTCATAGTGTGCATGTGTAGCTGGTGTGGTTTCATGTCATGGTTTTGTCTTATCCATGTTTGCAGTAATGTTCAAATTTTGTGTTAATGCAAAGAAGGATTTACATTTAGTCATTTAGCAGACGCTCTTATCCAGAGCGACTTACAGTAAGTACAGGGACATTCACCCCGAGACAAGTAGGGTGAAGTGCCTTGCCCAAGGACACAACATCATTTGACACGGCGGGGAATCAATCCGGTAGCCTTCTGATTACTAGCCCGACTCCCTCACCGCTCAGCCATCTGACTCCCAACTCCCAAGGAGTTGGGCAAAACAATGACATGAAATCACACCAGCTACACATGCAGCTACACATGTATATTAGAAATATACCATCCAGTCAAGCTTTACCCAATCACATGCTAGGATCAATACAGGATATTATTGATCATCTTTTAACCTTGATCACCCTCTCCCTGTCAAACAAAGCCCATCGTTCTGTTACTACGGGCAACAATCATCAGGTAAACACCTTGTTGCCAAGGTGGTTGTGGATAGGTGTTGACCCTCTAGGATTGATATGGGCTCAGAGAAAGCAGAGTAACAGACATCTGGTTGAACATACATTGACCCCCTCGGCTTACAACACACACATACAAATGGGATAATAAAAGGTGCTTGACGTCTTACAACTCATATAAGGCTGTCCTGGCAGTCCAGTGTGTCTCCTGAGTCCCTCCCTCCCTCCCTCCCTCCCTCCCTCCCTCCCAGAGATCAACACAGGACACAAACGATGCTTCACAATCATGAGCTGTTGCGCTACATTTTTTTTTGAAGAGAAACAGATTTCTTTAAAGGTGAGGTTCAAGCCTCGGGTTACTGGGGACTTAGGGAGGCTGTTGTTTTCATATACGCTGTACACCAAACAGGAACCCCCACCAGGAGACAACTTTCACACATGAGAACAAGGTTCTCCACAACATTGACCCCATGAAAAGGAGAAGCAGCATTAGTTTTTTTTACAGGAACACGATGTAAGCCAGCTGAATCAGGAGTAAGAGGAGATAACCCAGCAGTTAGCATTGATGAAACATGAAAATACACTTTGGAAACCTGCGAGAATACACCCAAACAATACAGATCTTCTAAATTGGGCTGTTTAATTATTCTTTAACTACTGAAACACCTTTGGACGTGCCATGAAGATTCAGCTTACGGTGACAGGTTATATGCGGGAATCCAACATCATTACAGACTGAGCTAGAGGATACATCACTAAACACAGCTGTAAAATCACCCGGGGCCGTAAAATCACCTGGGGCTGAAATCGAAGATGACGCACTGATTTTAAAAAGCTTTGACTTTAAAATGTCACCTAGGCGTATATATTTTCTTTTACTTCCATGACTAATCTGGATAAATCTAGGTCGAAACCACTCAACGATTAGCAGCGTATTCGTAGAAAGCTTTAAAACCTTTAAAAGAAGAAATGTTTCAAGGCCTTTTTAATAAGAGAGACGCTGAAATGGGATGTTTCTTTTTAGATGATGTGCAAATAAAAAAAATGAGGATTAAAGGGAGAGTCAGCGCATACTCCAACCACAGTTTTGTCAAACTGACTCATGAAGTCATAAAGATCGTATCTCACCATGAAGCTGAAATCAGGACATGTTAACTTTGACTCTGAGAAAATCCCATAAACCTATTACATCCTTATTTAAACCGTCATAAACAACAGCCTCAGTAACGTTTCTTTTGAATTTGACAGTGGACTATCCCTTTAAGTGGTCATAGAGGGGCCCGACATTCAAATGCCTCATTAGCATCTTGTTCTACTGCTGGCTCCCCACCAGTTAGGAGGAAGGGTCTCCTGGTGCCTCCACTGTGATAGGCTGAAGAGTTACGGGCTAAATCTTCTGATTGGTGGAAGCCAGTGTGCTATATCAGGCAGGCAACTACTGTATTAGACAAGAAAAATTGACAAACTTGGAGAAACATGATGAGCGAAAAGAGACAAACCCTCTCATCTCTCACTGAGCATTAAGGCCTGACTTCTGGTCTCTCTCTATTCTTGCGCCCCACTCACAGAACAAAGAACAAAAAAAGAAAAATAACACACCACAACATTATTACAGTATGTCGAATTTCGCACAGTCAAATCATTTTGCATAACTGACACGCATCATGATAAATATTGATTGACATGGAGGGTGGAAGAAGGGGAGAACCCTGTGAAAAGCTAGGACACATCTCGACCCGTCAGGAACCGCGGAGCTGGAGGTCGTCAGGGGGGTCGGGGGGGGAACCGCTGGCCCAGGATAGGGTCCTCAGGGTGGGCATCGGGGCTCAGCACAGGGCCTCATGCCCCAGACGGGTATTGCTACAGTCTAAGAGGACCCTTCTCTTTGCTACAGTCTAAGAAGATCCTTCTCTCTGCAGTGAGGAGGAAGCAGGTAGAGACCCTGCCTGGGGTCGGGGTCTCTCCGCTCTCGGACTGCGCTCCACGGCCGGCACCTGGGGGGTGGCGCCACCCAGGGGTGGGTTCGCACATAGCAGAGCACTTCTAATCTCAGTGAGGCTGAAAACAAGGGGGAGTTTGAGGTTTGTGTGTGTGTACGAGTGTGTGTGAGAGGGTGTGAGTATGTGTGTGTGTGAGTGTATGGGTGTGTGTGTGAGAGAGTGTGTCTGTGTGTGTAGTTCTCGGTGCGTGTGGGTGTGTGTCTGAGAGAGTGTGTCTGTGTGTGTAGTTCTCGGTGCGTGTGGGTGTGTGAGAGTGTGTGGTTCACATTCAGCTGGGTCTATCCGTAGCCTGAGAGACGCCAAGTGAGACAGAGAGGCTGAACCAATCACACGGCTCAGTTCCATTGTCCCGCCCTGCTAGTCCGGTGTGATGAGGAAGTGAAGGCACTGGTAGACACAGTCGTGAGGAGGAGGGGGAGGAGCCACTCTCCTGGCTCCTCCCCTCTGCCCCCTGGTGTACAATCAGCTCCGATGGGGTGGAAGGAGCCAGGGGTCTGCCGTCCAATAACAATACAGGAGGGGGGGGAGTGTACATGTGCATCACAGAGGCTCAGCCAATCACAGAAGAGATCACTGAGGGTGGGTTTTTCAGGAAGTGACGGTCAACGGTGCCAGGCTCAGCCTGTGTGTGTGTGTGTGTGTGTGTGTGTGCCTGTGCGAGTGAGAGAGAGATTAGACCAACAGCATTTTCCTGATTGGATTTTTGTGCAACAGAGGATCCCTCTCCCCACATCTATGATGTACGAGTGAGAAGTGCTTGTGTGTGTGTGTGTGTGTTTGTGTGTGTGTGTGTGTGTATACTAGGAAACAGGTCAGCATAGAATGGTGTATCCCTGAAGATTGCTTTAATGAGTTTTGGCACCTTGTAGTACTCATATATAGGAGGCCAGTGGTCAGGGGGCGTGGTAGTAGAGATGGGGGGCCTGAGGTACCGGAGAAGGGGAGGGGGGTCGGCAGGAGGAGGCGGAGTCTATAAAGTGGGTGTGTCAGTCTTGCTCTGGCCACTAAGTCACAGTGTCCAGCAGTCTCCTTGGCAACAGGGAGGAGGAGGGGATTCACATTGCGGTGTGTTGTCATTGGATCAGAGCCTCGAGGGGGGAGGGACCTGCAGGGAGAAACACCAATCAGTACGTCAGATATCAGCTGGGAGGATGAGGACGATGATGAAGAGGATGAAGTCATGACACGGCTAAAAGAACCCACATCCCAGGACGAAGAGAACGATAATATCCACAAACAGGCAGTGAATAGGGTCAAACCTAAATGTAGTTCCTTCAAAGGGATCTTTCTTTAAATACTGTTCTTTTCATTATTATTATCTTGTGTATATTAATTTGTCATGTTATTATAATTCACAGATGCTGTCCTGTGATACTTCCTGTTCAGTAGGTGTTTCTTGAGCCTGTCTGTATAAAGCCATATTCTCACCATAGCGTATGTCTACTTCCCGTGCTGCTGATCCACATGGAACAAGGAGTTTGACGTGTACATTTTCCAAATGACCACCGGCGCATTTTCCCTTCCATAATACGGACGCAGAAGTGAGATAAGTTCAACTTTTGATTGAGTGGGGATCCAACCAATCAGAGCTCAGATGTTTCACACACCAGCCTATCCGTGTGCAGCACAGGAATGTGGAGCACACACAGTATACTGTGGACAGGTGTGAGGACTGACCTGTCTGTTAGTCGAGTCGAAGGAGACTCACCTGTGCAATCTTAGCCTTCCTTTAATCTGATGGGTGTTCTGGACAAGACCTGTTCACCTCAAACCACTCATCAATACACCTAGAGAAGAGAGAGAGAGAGGGGGAGAGGGAGAAAGGGAGAGAAAGAGAGAGAGAGTGAGGTAGAGAAGAGAGGGATTGAGAGAGAGAGAGAGAGAGAGTGTGAGAGAGAGAGAGAGAGAGAGAGAGAGAGAGAGAGAGAGAGAGAGAGAGAGAGAGAGAGAGAGAGAGAGAGAGAGAGAGAGAGAGAGAGAGAGAGAGAGGGGTGGATGGATAAAAAGAGAATGAGAACTAAAAAGAGTAAAAAACTAGTGTTAATGACACAGTGCTCTCCACAACTGCTACACACCCTCTGGTCGTGACAGACAGACCCAGATGGATGGAGAGAGATAGAGACAAAAGCAGGGAAATAGAGGGAGGAAGATGGAGGGAAAGAAAGATATGGTGAGAGATATGGAGGGAGGGACAGAGATGGAGAGAGAGGGGGAGAGATAGAGGGAGAGAAGGAGAGAGAGGAGGAGAGAGAGGAGGAGAGATAGAGGGAGAGATGGGGAGGGAGAGATGAGGAGGCAGAGATGGAGAGTGTTCCTCACCCTTTGTGGTAGATGCAGAGGCAGGGCAGGCGTGCAATGGTGTCCCCCTGGACCAGATCCTCCAGGCAGATGGAACACTCCCCTGCGTCCTTGCTCAGCACATCCTCTGGAGACAGGACACAAGAGACACAGCTGTCACAGGAGACACAGCTGTCACAGGAGACACAGCTGTCACAGGAGACACAGGAGACACAGGTGTCACAACCTACTGTACTGTACTCCACTGAACTCTATTGCACTCAATGGTACTCAACTGTACTCTAATGCACTCTACTGCACTCTACTGGACTCTACTGGACTCTACGTACAACTCTACTGTACTGAACTGTACTGTACTCTACAGTACTCTACAGTACTACAGTACTCTGCTTTGTGCTACTTTACTGTACTATAACTCTGCTTTACTCTCAACATCAAAGGCTGCTCATTCTCCTCTTCTGGTCTCCCTCCAGCTGAGATGACAGGGTCAGTAACAAGACAAGCGGACATGGATGTGTGTTTCTGTAGATGGACGTGTTTCTGTACATGGATGTGTTACTGAACATGGATGTGTGTTTCAGTACATGGATGTGTGTTTCTGTACTGGGATGTGTGTTTCAGTACATGGATGTGTGTTTCTGTACAGGGATGTGTGTTTCTGTACATGGATGTGTGTTTCAGTACAGAGATGTGTTTCTGTACATGGTTGTGGGTTTCTGTACATGGATGTGTGTTTCTGTACATGGATGTGTGTTTCAGCGACCGGCGCTGCCTGTACATAGAGGAACAGGACATCCACTCTGGCATAACTGACAACCTCACTTGACTGCAACACATGAGGTCACAGGTTCAAATCCCCCTGTACTGTACTTCGCTGAGGATAAAACAGCAATACTTTCCAACATGCGGTACTACAGCCAGAAGGGGGCGCTGTTGGCCCATGGTTAGGATGATACTGTTGAGGGCTTGGCGAGCACGTAAGCATGATTACCCAAAACACCCTGGCTCCTGTCTCCCCAGCATGCTCCTTCACACAAGACGAGCTCTCCTCTCAAGCTCACGTGCACACACACACACACACGCAAGCCGACACAAACACAGCCTTGTTAAAAATGGTGTCTGACTCGTAACTAGTAACTGTCAACAGCCAGTTAGAGGCAGAACTGAGTTTGACTCTGAAACAGGCTACCAGTCTGAAACAAGCTTCCAGTCTGAAACAGGCTACCAGTCTGAAACAGACATCCAGTCTGAATGAACCCCCTCCACTGTCTGGAGCAGGGCCACTCAGGGCCCTGATACACTGCTGAACCCTCCTCTCTGGAGCAGGGCCACTCAGGGCCATGATACACTGCTGAACCCTCCAACCTCCAGCTACGGCTTCACTCTTATTAAACTGACGCTTCGTCCTATAATCCTCACAACCATAATGATGACAAGAGCGTCTGTGTTTAAATGGCGAAACATTCAGGTGTAACTGGAGATTAAGATAGAGAGAGAGGGATAGAGAGAGAGGGAAAGCAAAAACGATAAGTAGAGGAAAGAGATAGAATGCGAGAGAGAGAGAGAGAGAGAGAGAGAGAGAGAGAGAGAGAGAGAGAGAGAGAGAGAGAGAGAGAGAGAGAGAGAAAAATACGTGAAAACTGTGAACACAGCCCGAAAGAGACAGAAAGATTAAGAAAGAGATGGAGGGAGAGAGAGAGAGATAGAGATGGAGAGAGAAAGGGAGATGGAGGGAGAGAGAGAGGGAGAGAGATGGAGAGAGAGGGAGATAGAGAGATGATTACATCAGCATGGTATGTTCAGGGATTCCTTCCACAAGGACTCTGCAGTGAAGGGAAACTCTTGTTGGGCCGGTAGCTTGTGTGTGAGTCTATGTATGTTTATGTCTATATGTGTGTGTGTGTGTGTAAGTGTCTGTGTGTGTTAATCCAGACTACATGTATCGGGGCGGTATACATGCTGCTGGACTGCAGATGCCACTGTGGCCAGATTAGATCACCTGGACTCTCCCTGCCCACCAGTAAACAGGCTTACGTAACATGAGATTAACCTACATACAGCACACTCAGATGAGGACTGTGTGTGTGTGTGTGAGTAAACATAGAGTGCGAGGGGGGAGGGGGGGGGGGGGAAAGAGAGAGGGGAGAGAGATACATCTTAACAGGGCTACAACAAGTGGAGAGTAGAGAGCGAGTGGGGTTCAAGGTACAGTCTCCAAATGTCTTCCTGGTTGACCTATGACCCAGGAAGTAAGTGTGGAGGATTAAGGATGAGGGAGGATGACATACTAACCCTGCTCTGGGATCAGCCTGTACTGGCCTATTTCTCCTTTACAGTCTCCCCCCCTCTCCCCCTCCCTAACCCTTTCTCTCTCCCTCTCTCTCTGTAATCTTTCACTCTCTCCCCCACCCCCACTCTCTGTCCAGTCTCTCTTTACAGACTATTTTCTTGCTGTTCTTCAACAGTCTTTCTCGTCTCTCTACACTTTATATCTCTCTGGCCTCTCTCTTATCTCTCCACAGTCTCTGTAGCTAGCCTGTAGTTTCTCCTGCCAGTCTCTCTGATGGTCTCTCCTCCTCAGTGTGTGGTAGGGTGGTCTGCTGAGAGCAGACAAGCAGCAGCTGTGACGGTGTGTCTCTCCAAACCTGGTCTGTTTACACTGCCCTGCTACTGGAATAGGCACAGCCGGCATACCTTAGTGTGTGTGTGTACGTGTGTGTGTGTGTGGTAAACAGAGTTAAGCAGCAGGACTGGTGTACATGACATCGGAGCGGTGGGTATGTGTGTGTGAGAAAATGTGTGTGTGTGAGTGACTGTGTGTGTGTTCTCTGCAGCCAGGAGCTGGTCACACGACCAGCCTGGATTTATGACATCCTCTTAGTGACCTTGACAGGATGACAGCAGAGAGGGAGGAGAGAGCCAGACCTGCAGAACTGTACAGAGACACACACACGTACACACACACACACACACACACACACACACACACACACACACACACCACACACACACGTACAAATGCACCCACAGGTACATATAGGCAAAGGTATACACACAAACTAGTTATACACACAAACTAGGTATACACACAAGCTAAAACACAGACACACTAATGAACAAACACACTAACACCACAGCATGTTTCCAGTAGGACGGCACCAGAGCAACATCATACAGGCACAGCAGTCTCCACTGAGCAGCAGGCACAGCAGTCTCCACTGAGCAGCAGGCACCATGCAGTCTCCACTGAGCAGCAGGCACAGCAGTCTCCACTGAGCAGCAGGCACCATGCAGTCTCCACTGAGCAGCAGGCACAGCAGTCTCCACTGAGCAGCAGGCACCATGCAGTCTCCACTGAGCAGCAGGCACCATGCAGTCTCAACTGAGCAGCAGGCACAGCAGTCTCCACTGAGCAGCAGGCACCATGCAGTCTCCACTGAGCAGCAGGCACCATGCAGTCTCCACTGAGCAGCAGGCACAGCAGTCTCCACTGAGCAGCAGGCACCATGCAGTCTCCACTGAGCAGCAGGCACCATGCAGTCTCCACTGAGCAGCAAGTACCATGCAGTCTCCACTGAGCAGCAGGCACCATGCAGTCTACACTGAGCAGCAGGCACAGCAGTCTCCACTGAGCAGCAGGCACAGCAGTCTCCACTGAGCAGCAGGCACCATGCAGTCTCCACTGAGCAACAGG
Organism: Hypomesus transpacificus; assembly: GCF_021917145.1. Lineage (NCBI taxonomy): Eukaryota > Metazoa > Chordata > Actinopteri > Osmeriformes > Osmeridae > Hypomesus > Hypomesus transpacificus. The sequence goes on along the minus strand of NC_061061.1, from coordinate 316,904 downwards.
CATCATGCAGTCTCCACTGAGCAGCAGGCACAGCAGTCTCCACTGAGCAGCAGGCACCATGCAGTCTCCACTGAGCAGCAGGTACCATGCAGTCTCCACTGAGCAGCAGGCACAGCAGTCTACACTGAGCAGCAGGCACAGCAGTCTCCACTGAGCAGCAGGCACCATGCAACCCGGGTGGAGGCAGGTAAGAGGGTGGAGGCAGGTAAGGGGGTAGAGGCAGGTAAGGCAAGTCCTTGGAGGGCAAAAAGTAAACATCTGAGATCCATATAAACAAACTGATTAAACACTGAGTGTGTGTGTGTGAGTGTGTGTTCTGTATAAACTAGACAAGTTAGAGCCACAATGCCTGTGTTAAGTCTTTTGACCTTTAACTTCTTCAGTGTGTAAAGTTGAATAGCACGCACACACACACACACACACACACACACACACACACACACACACACACACACACACACACACACACACACACACACACACACGGAACACACACACACACAAAGCGCTGTGTGGTGCTGTCAACCCCCCTCCCAACTTAATAACAGGTCACATGACCCTTTCGGCATGGGGGGAATAAACGGGGACCACGTTACCGTGGTAACATGCCACGTTCCCACGGTAACAGGCCAATGAGACACGGCATGAGTGGGGGCATCTCCACGTACAAGGTCATCGTCGGACCGGGCAGGGCAGAACAGATTACCCATGATCCTCCTGGGCACTACCCTGTAGCTGTGGGAGGTCAACGAACACGCTAAATGTCTGATGAATATTAATAAATGATCATTTGACCGCTTTCATCCAAACAGACGTACGGCGGGGGATTCCAACCTGCGACCTCTTGATCTGCCGTTGAACGCTCTAACCACCGAGCTAGACCCAGCCCTTCACAGATGAAGAACCACATCGCTAACTCCCACTGACTGAGATTAAGAACTAAAACTGTGATGTGGGGTCGGAGGGCAGACTGGTGGGGGACTGTGGAGAACAGGACTAAGAACAAACCTGCACTAACACCTGATGCAGATACACTTTAGAACTTGAGATCCAGCTACACACAACAACAGAACTGCAGGATCTACTCTTCCAGACCCTGAAGTCTTCAGATCACTAATCCACAATCCCAGCCAGCAGCAGTAGATCTATCCTGCCGTCCGGCCAGACAGAAGCAGTAGATCTATCCTGCCGTCCGGACAGACAGAAGCAGTAGATCTAGCCTGCCGTCCGGCCAGACAGAAGCAGTAGATCTAGCCTGCCGTCCGGCAAGACAAAAGCAGTAGGTTTACCCTGCCGTCCGTCCAGACAGAAGCAGTAGATCTAGCCTGCCGTCCGGCCAGACAGAAGCAGTAGATTTACCCTGCCGTCCGTCCAGACAGAAGCAGTAGATCTATCCTGCCGTCCGGCCAGACAGAAGCAGTAGATCTATCCTGCCGTCCGGACAGACAGAAGCAGTAGATCTAGCCTGCCGTCCGGCCAGACAGAAGCAGTAGATCTATCCTGCCGTCCGGCCAGACAGAAGCAGTAGATCTATCCTGCCGTCCGGACAGACAGAAGCAGTAGATCTAGCCTGCCGTCCGGCCAGACAGAAGCAGTAGATCTAGCCTGCCGTCCGGCCAGACAGAAGCAGTAGATCTAGCCTGCCGTCCGGCAAGACAAAAGCAGTAGGTTTACCCTGCCGTCCGTCCAGACAGAAGCAGTAGATCTAGCCTGCCGTCCGGCCAGACAGAAGCAGTAGATTTACCCTGCCGTCCGTCCAGACAGAAGCAGTAGATCTATCCTGCCGTCCGGCCAGACAGAAGCAGTAGATCTATCCTGCCGTCCGGACAGACAGAAGCAGTAGATCTAGCCTGCCGTCCGGCCAGACAGAAGCAGTAGATCTATCCTGCCGTCCGGCCAGACAGAAGCAGTAGATCTATCCTGCCGTCCGGACAGACAGAAGCAGTAGATCTAGCCTGCCGTCCGGCCAGACAGAAGCAGTAGATCTAGCCTGCCGTCCGGCCAGACAGAAGCAGTAGATCTAGCCTGCCGTCCGGCAAGACAAAAGCAGTAGGTTTACCCTGCCGTCCGTCCAGACAGAAGCAGTAGATCTAGCCTGCCGTCCGGCCAGACAGAAGCAGTAGATTTACCCTGCCGTCCGTCCAGACAGAAGCAGTAGATCTATCCTGCCGTCCGGCCAGACAGAAGCAGTAGATCTATCCTGCCGTCCGGACAGACAGAAGCAGTAGATCTAGCCTGCCGTCCGGCCAGACAGAAGCATTAGATCTATCCTGCCGTCCGGCCAGACAGAAGCAGTAGATCTATCCTGCCGTCCGGACAGACAGAAGCAGTAGATCTAGCCTGCCGTCCGGCCAGACAGAAGCAGTAGATCTAGCCTGCCGTCCGGCCAGACAGAAGCAGTAGATCTATCCTGCCGTCCGGCCAGACAGAAGCAGTAGATCTAGCCTGCCGTCCGGACAGACAGAAGCAGTAGATCTAGCCTGCCGTCCGTCCAGACAGAAGCAGTAGATTTACCCTGCTGTCCAGACAGACAGAAGCAGTAGATCTAGCCTGCCGCCCGGCCTGACAGAAGCAATAGATCCATCCTGCTGTCCATCCTATCTCTGCTGGCCCCTCAACTCAGTCTAATCTGAATGAGCTAATCTGACTTTCCATGCTAATCTAGATAGAACAAGACTCTGTCGTATGACGGATGATACACACAGGATCACACATGTAGATACAGCAACACACACGCATACACACACACACACAGCCCAGTCTTAGCATGGGCAGGCTCAAGCTAATTAAAGTGGAAGAGAGCGTTATAGAGATGATAAATCAGTGAAAACAGGTATTGACCCAACCTGCTTTTTGGGTTTAGCTGAGGAGGTCTTTGGCAGGAGAACTGGAGAGAGACCAGCTCCACTTTGTCACCCTGCCAGTAGCGACCGTTAAGCAAAACAAAACAGGGTGTGTGGCCAGAGCAGGGCTAATTTTTTCTCTTGTGTGTGTGTGTGTGTGTGCTGCGTGTGTGTGTGTGCTGCGTGACTTGGACATCAGTGGAAACAGGGAAGGTTGACGTGAGAGAAGTGCAGTACAGGATGGATAATTAAAACCCTAACTGCTGTCATTCTGAAACAATGTTTTCATACAATGATAATATCTCTGGGGCACAACATGGGTGGGAATGTTCTAATATGAGCTTCTATTTCAGTATGTGTATGTGACTGTGTTTATGTAAGTGCGTGTTTGTGTGAGTTTGTAGGTGTGTTTGTGTGTGAGTGTGTCTCTGTGTGTAGAAAGTGTATGTATAAATAGAGAGGAGGGAGAGAGAAGGAAAGAGAGAGAAAGAGAGAGAGAGAGATAGAGGGAGGGAGAGAGGGAGGGAGGGAGGGAGAGAGAGAGGGAAAAGGAGGGAGATAAAGAGACAGAGTGCGAGAGAAAATATACTTGCGTGAATTTGATGACTCAAAAAGCCTCTGTGCCTGCCTGCCTCTCTCTCTCTCTCTCTTTCTTTCTCTCTCTCTCTCTCTCTCTCTCTCTCTCTCTCTCTCTCTCTCTCTCTCTCTCTCTCTCTCTCTCTCTCTCTCTCTCTCTCTCTCTCTCCTCCCTCCACCCCTCGTTCATTCCCTCTCCCCCTCACCTCCTCTCTAATCATGCATGTCCTGGACTGCAGCAGAGAAAAGCAGAGGGGGGGAGAGAAGTACAGAGAGAGAGGTAGAGGCAGAGGCAGACGCAGAGAGGTAGAGGCATAGGTAGACAGAGAGGTACAGGCACAGAGGCAGAGGTAGACAGAGAGGTAGAGGCAGAGAGGTGGGTGATCATCTCTGCTGTCCAGCACCATTAGTCTCTATCACATGACTGACGATGTCGACCAGAGCTGTGCATGGGGAATACTAACACTCGCGCTCGCTTGCTTGACTAAAATATGCAGACAGGAAATAACACAATGCTAGTTGTGTGCATCTAATACACTAGCTGTTTGCTTCAGTCAGTCTGTCAGTCTGCCTGTCTGTCAATCTGTCAATCTCTTCGCACTTAGGTCAGCATGCAAATACAGCTCTCATTAGAGAGCAGACTGGTACAGAATCAGATTAAACCAACAATCAAGATAACCGACAGCTGAATTAAAAACCCTGTAAGCATCAGTACTCATAACCATCAATAGCAGCACAATTCAACAAAATGCAACAATCTATACACACACACTATACACACACCATACACACACCCTCAGGTTGGAGGCTGATGGCCCTAGAAGCTAGAGGCTGAGGGCCTAAAGGGTGGAGGCTGGAGGCTGAGGGTCTAGAGGCTACGGGCTGAGACCCTAGAGGCTGGGGGTCTAAAGGCTGGGGGCTGGGAGTCTAAAGGCTGGGGGCTGGGAGTCTAAAGGCTGGGGGCTGGGGGTCTAAAGGCTGGGGGCTGGGAGTCTAAAGGCTGGGGGCTGGGAGTCTAAAGGCTGGGGGCTGGGAGTCTAAAGGCTGGGGGCTGGGAGTCTAAAGGCTGGGGGCTGGGAGTCTAAAGGCTGGGGGCTGGGAGTTTAAAGGCTGGGGGCTGAGGGTCTAGAGCAATGTTCCCTTTAAGCTGGCTTGATGAAATTGTTCAAACAGAGACAAGTGATGGTCCAGGTAGGCTGGTAAGCTTTCTGATATATTTAGCTACAAAGAAGCTAGCGGGGTTCTCTGCAAACTGTAGTACTGAGGTTTGCACTCAGACAGATTTCTTATTGCGGAAAAGAATTAGAAAGAACTTTGGTCTACAGGCTGGAGGCTGAGGGTCTGGACCCTAGAGGCTGAGACCCTAGAAACTACAGGCTGAGGGCCTAAAGGCTGGAAGCTAGGGGCTGAGACCCTAGAGGCTGGGGGTCTAAAGGCCGGAGGCTGGAGGCTGAGAGGCCAGACTGTCCTGCTCTGCTCTGGCTCAGTCTCTGGCTGTGTCTCTCTCTCTGAGAGAGGCTCTGGCTGTGTCTCTCTCTCTGGCCCAGACTCTGGCTGTGTCTCTCTCTCTGGCCCAGTCTCTGGCTGTGTCTCTCTCTCTGAGAGAGGCTCTGACTGTGTCTCTCTCTCTGGCCCAGTCTCTGGCTGTGTCTCTCTCTCAGAGAGAGGCTCTGGCTGTGTGTGTTGGACACATCCCACTGGGCTGATTGAGAGCGACAATGCCTGAAAGCGTGTCAAAACGCTGTAAAAACAGAACTGATTAAGGCATGACTCTGTGGACACAATTGGAAAACAAAAGAGAAGGGAGGAGAGAGCGAGAGAGCGAGAGAGAGAGCAAGAGAGCGAGAGAGAGAGAGGGAGAGAGAGAGAGATATTGATGGAGGGAAATTAGGACAGGGGAAAAAAAAAGAGACAGTGAAATACACAGCAAGAGAAGGAGTTGTGATATTTTTGGACAGGCAGTGCTTGGACAGCTTGCAGATAGCAGCCAGGACCCCAGCACAAGAGCAGACATGTGGGACTCACTGTTATCACAGAGCTGACATCCCACAGAGCCCTCACACACACACAGACACACACACACAAAGCCCTCTCACACACACACTGACGGTACATACACACACACTCTCTGGTTGACAGTTAACATGTTCGGCTATAATAATGTGTCTCTCCAACTAAAAACAACAAGCAAAACACAAGTCCTGCTGATTCACACACACACACGCACACACACACGCATACACACACAAACACACACACACGCACACACACACGCATACACACACAAACACACACACACGCACACACACACGCATACACACACAAACACACACACACGGACACATACACAGTAGGAGAGATGGGAGATAGCTTACCGTTGTACGTCACTCTGGGTTTGGTTAAACACATGACAAGGTGCAGGTCCATTTCATCTGACGAGACAAACTTGGAACACACAGGACACTTACAGCCTGCATGGAAACACAGAGAGAGAGAGAGAGAGAGAGAGGGTTGGAGAGGGAGAGAGAGGAGGGAGGGGGATGGGTGAGAGAGAGAGAGGAGGGAGGGTGAGGGGGGAGAGAGAGGGGGAGAGGATCCAGGAAACAGATTAAAACTCAGAGTCCATCTGGATGTACAGTAGTGGCTGCCATAGCAACATTAGACCCTCCTACAGGACGACAAGGACAATGTACTTCTCCACTGTCTGTGTGTGTGTGTGTTTGTGTCACTTGAAGGCCTGAGAGAGAGAGAGAGAGAGAGAGAGAGTATCATTTGATGTGGGTGTGTGTCTGTGTGTGTGTGTGTCTGTGTGTTTGCATGTGTGTCTGTGTGTGTGTGTGTGTGTGTGCATGTGTGTCTGTGTGTGTGTGTCAACTGAAGGCCCGGGAGGGGGGGCAGTTTGTATCTAGATTCTCCACCACCTGCTCACATCCCTCACTGCCTCACACTCCAACCAGACTCCTAATGCAAGGTGTGTGTGTGTGTGTGTGTGTGAGCATGCTGTCAACATGCTGTACAGCCAGACACCTCCTCCATGACATAGACATGAGGCTCCGCCCACATGCATGACTGCCTGGGCAGCAGGATGCTGTAACATGGTGAAGAGGCTCCGCCAACATGCATGACTGCCTGGGCAGCAGGATGCTGTAA